>NW_027325673.1:600000-797665 GCF_048418805.1 Vulpes vulpes
ACAGAACATGAAAGACTCCTAACTGAGAAACGAACTAGGGGTGGTGGAAGGGGAGGAGGGCGGGGGATGGGGGTGAATGGGTGACGGACACTGAGGGGGGCACTTGACGGGATGAGCACTGGGTGTTATTCTGTATGTTGGCAAATTGAACACCAATAAAAAATAAATTTATTATTAAAAAAAAGAGATCATCCCCATTAGCAGCAGTAGCAGCAGCACCATCACTACCATGAACAATACTGTTATCACATTCCTCATCATCCCCATCATCATCATCACCACCATCTTCTTAATCAAAACCATCTTCATCCCCATCGTCATCACTAGCACCATACCATCATCATCACCAATATCATCCCATCCTCACCACCCCATCATCATCCACACCATTATCACCACCATTAATACCATCACCACCATCATCTCCATCACCATCCTCTTCATCACCATCACCACCATTAACATCATCAACACCATCATCATCCCCATGATGATAACCATCCCCATTAGCATGATCATCATCATCAAGATCAACATCGCTGTTATCATCTGAGCTCCCAGGTCTAGTTAGGTTTTTAGATTTAGGAACTCCTTGAAAGCAGGCTTATGTATCATTCATCTTTATGTCTGTAGCGATGACAGAAAATGTCCAGCCTGACAGACAAAAAAGTTCTCTCATTTTGGGGAATGCAGAGCTACAATAATTTTATTTCATTTTACAGATGAGGAAATTGAGGACCTGAGGGTGAACTGACTTCCCTGAGGTCCACATCTTCATTACAGCAGAGCTGGGCCTAGTAGTCAGGCCCCTCTCATTACACCATGGTTCCCCTTTAGGCAGCGGCTTAAAAAAAAATCAGGAAGTACAAATGCCTAGAACCTCAAAGTTTCCAGGAAGAAAACATTTTGACAACTGAGTTTCAACATTTCAGTGATAATTGGCTACAATGGAACCAAGGTTTTGTTTTCCAGCAGAGAAATAAAATATACTAATAGACAGTGGCCAGATCACCTATCACAAGAGAAATGTGTCCCACAACCTCTGTAGCACCCAGGTAGGAAGCCAAACCACCTCCATGGCAATCCTTCCAGAATAGTCAGGACTTGGGCAACCATTGCCAGCTTCTCTTATTATTATTTTTTTTACCCTTACTACTAACTCAAGACCAGCCAAACATGCATCTAACCCAACCACACAAAGGGGCCATTTCTAGTTAACCTGCCAGCTTCCATGCCACCAAAAGCCAATAATGACACATAAAACTTTCCCACCCCTTCTGCCTGCCTGTGAGTCTGCCAAGCAGAAGTGATAGTGGCCAAACTTTTTGCTATAGAAGATTCTGTATAGATAGCTTCTATTGGTTCTTATTTGGGTAGTCTTTTTTTTTTTTTTTTTTTTACAGATTTGAGATGAGTAACACTTTAACAGGGCCAAACTAACAGCATTAATGTGAGAGGTAATGTAACGGAAATGTCAGGAGTTTACCTGAGGAAGCTAATGATCTCCTGCATCCCCAGACTGTCACTCCCAGGGCTCAACCCCTCCAGCCAAAGCCGCCACAAAGGTTACTATTAACCTCTCTGCCTCTAACCCTGGGGACAGTAGTGATGGGGGTGGTGAAGAAAAACCTACATAAAGTCACAGATTGAATACATCTTGTTTTGTGTGGTAGCAAATAGCTACGAGTAACTGTCGACACTTGGAATATTGCTCGTAGGAAGTGAAATGTGCTGTGACATACACACCAGATTTTAAAGACTTAAAACATGTAAAATAGCTCACTAATAATTTTATATTAAGTACATGTTTAAAATGTTTTCGTAAAATACATCAGTAAAATTAACTTCAACTTTTATTATTTTTTACCTTTTTTTTATGTGGCTACAAGAGAATTAAAAATTAGTCTGTGGCTCACCATAATGTGTTTCTATCAGAGAAGATGGTCTAGACCCCAGTGAGTGTAAATTCTAAACTTCTCAGCTGGCCACCCGGACTCACCAGTCTGTGGGGTGAAGGAACCCAGGAACAGTTCCAGCTGTTCAACTTTCTTTCTTTATTTCCCTATTTACTTATTTATTTATGATAGTCACACAGAGAGAGAGATAGAGAGAGAGGCAGAGACATAAGCAGGCTCCATGCACCGGGAGCCCGACGTGGGATTCGATCCCGGGTCTCCAGGATCGCGCCCTGGGCCAACGGCAGGCGCTAAACCGCTGCGCCACCCAGGGATCCCCAGCTATTCAACTTCTAATCATTTCTTATCCTCTAGATTTGAAAAAGATTTCAGGCCCCAACCCTGGCCTATAGCAGTGGTTCTCACAGATTAGTCTGGGGATCAGCAGCATCTCCCGGGAACATTTCAGGATTACAAGGGCTTGGGACCCTGTCTCATAGCTATTGAGTCTGCATCCCTGTGAGCGGGCCTTCCAGATGATTGTGATTCCACAGAAGGGCTCTATCTGGAATGCCCTGGGGCAGGCATTGATATCACCTGGCCATTGGTAGCCACCCCTGACCCCCTTTACTCCTGCTAACAGGAACCTGTGGGTCTCTCAGATGGTAAGAACCTCAGCCTGGGGGAGGCACCTCTCCCACCTCAGGGGATGGGTCGCGGTGAGTTTAGGCCAGGCTTGGGCAATCCTAATCTCACTTATCTGACGCTGACTTTTCTCACCTGCTTTGAAGCTAAAATAATGGTGGCTCTTTGGCAGGATCCTGGTCAAGGGGTGACAAGGCAGCCTGTGATGCCTCTTCTGTGATAGCTTTTTCTCTTTGATGAATGCAAAACCCCCTTTTCTGGTCTGACCCCCCCTTGCTCCTTCTTCAGAAACTTTTGCATAAGGGCAGGTGCCCTAAGCGGCAATGGCCTCCTTGTAGTGTCAAGGAAAAGGCCAGGTGGATGACAGAAGCTGACCCAGAGCCCTGGCACAGCCCAACTTCTACCACAAGCCTGGCACTGCGCGTCATCCGTGCGCTCCCGCTGGGGAAGGGCATGACATGTCCCCTTCCGTAAGCCCCTGTTCCTGGGATGTTCTGTTCCTAGCAGCTGAGCACCTCCAAGCTATATAAACCTCAGGCTGTCTACATCTATTGGAATTCTAACCACCTGGCAAGTCCCACGCCAATTTCACACTTTAGCTTTCCGTGAGACCATACTATGGCTCCGTCAATCACATTGTTGAATTTTACCAGATCCTGCAATCCCAGAGAACAGAGACAGTGAAAAAAGAGATGCCTTCCGCCCCCTGGACCCCCACCTGCGCTGTTTGTGCCCCAGGAACCAGCTCACTGCAAGAAGCCGCTCCCCCATGTGACTTCGATAAGACTCATGTGCCCTGTTTACCTGTGACAAAACCAGACACAGACCCTCCAGATTCCTATTACTTACCCCATAAATGATTCCTGAAATGGGTGTCCCCACTGATCATAAGAATAAAATGCTTCTGAATCAAACTTTACCTAACTTTCTCTCTTTCCCCAGACTCTGAATGTGACCCACCCTCAGCCTTCCCCTCCCCCTTCCCCACATTAGTGCTTTCCAGACTCCTTTGCTTCTCCCTTAGAGAGAAGAGCTCTTTTCCTCTAATCCTTGAGAGGCTCACAGATTTCATGGCACTGTGAAGGGTCCTGCCTACAGCCACGTGATGAACTTGGAAGGGACCCCTCGCCCATCAAACCTTGAGATATGGCAGTCAGGGGCTTGGGGACTCCTTCCTGGGACACCCTGAACTGAAGCCCCCCAACCAACCCACACCCAGACTCCCCACCCTCAGACACTGGAGGGATTGCGGCTTTTTCTCTTTTCCTCAGAGACAAAGCAGGCTGTAACTCCCTTATTCTCTGCTGTTTGGAACCTACTGTGCATCTATTGTTTTAGTAAATGCCCTTATTTAAAACTAAATATCTACATATATTTTAATTAAACTTCAGTTATTACTAAATATTTCTCTTTTTTAAAGATTTTATTTATTTATTCATGAGACACAGAGAGAGAAGGAGAGAAGGCAGAGGGAGAAGCAGGCTCCACGCAGGGAGCCCGATGTGGGACTGGATCCTGGGTCTCCAGTATCACACCCTGGGCCGAAGGCAGGCGCTAAACTGCTGATCCACCCAGGGATCCCCAATTACTATTTCTATATTTCTTTTTTTTTTAATTAATTAATTAATTTATTTATTTATTTATTATTTACAATAGTCACACAGAGAGAGAGAGAGAGAGAGGCAGAGACACAGGCAGAGGGAGAAGCAGGCTCCATGCACCGGGAGCCCAACGTGGGATTCGATCCCGAGTCTCCAGGATCGTGCCCTGGGCCAAAGGCAGGCGCTAAACCACTGCGCCACCCAGGGATCCCACTATTTCTATATTTCTATATTAATTTCTATCCTCCTGAAAACATTCTTACCTTTTAACTTCTCACTGAACACCCATCCCCCATCTCTGTAGTCATTGTTTCTCCCTTTTGTTTTTTAAACCTAAATTTATAGTGTACAGCACCCTAAATATGCTCATGCAAAATATTTTTATACCGTTCGTTAGAAATAACTTCAATGGAATGCGCAGTTTTTACATATATTCCTAATTTTGCTGGCCCTCCCTCTTAGGTGTGGTCATCTTAATTTGTCTATTGTTTGTTTACTTATTTTAAAGATTTTGTTTCTTTGAAAGAAAGAGAGAGCAGGAGCAGGAGGGAGGTGGCAGAGGGAGAGGGAGAAGCAGGCTCCTTGCTGAGCAGGGAGCCCAACATGGGGCTCAAACCCAGGACCCTGGGATCATGACCTGAGCCGAAGGCAGACGCTCAACTGACTGAGCCACCCAGGTGCCCCTGTTTTGTTTAATGAGAAGTTTGCTTTACTAAAGCAGAGATCATTTTGACCCAGTCTAGTTCATTCTATGAAACTTTACAATACCTGTGTTTTCCTTTTCTAAAAAAGTCAACCAAAATATATTTATCCTCCTGTTAGCAGGAATATGTTTATATTAGTTGTTTTTTGCTTGTCAAGGCATATTTAAGTCCTTGATACACTGTGCCATTATTAGCCATATTAATAGCCATACTTTGTAGAGTATAGATGTTTCCTCTCATTTGATACTTATACTACCCCAGGAGGAAAATAAGAAAACACTTTTATTTATTCCCAGTTTTCAGAGGCGGGAACAAGGGTTCAACACAATGAAGTAACATATAAGTAAGGTCCCAAGGCCTGTAGGAGGTAGGGTCCAGGCATCTCCGCAGACCCTCTCTTCTGTCCCTCCCTTAGCACTTGGGGATTTTCATGCAAGTATCCCTAGGAAACTGAGTCACGCACATTCTTGTTCCTTCATTGGTTTTTGAGTTTGTTTTCCTGGCTTATTTTGGGTGGGAGAATTTCTCTGACTTTCTCTCTGCTTCTGCTTCTCACTTCTCCTCCCTTGCTCCCTCCCCATCCCCTTGAACTCCAGCTTCAGATCCCCTTAGGAGCGGCCAGCCTTTCCCTTTGCTGGTGTAGATGGCAGGGATCTGGGGCCTGGCCCAGCTCCTGCCCTTCCTACTGTGCTCTCCCCCTCCCTCTGCCTTGTTAGGCCCCCACATGCTTAAGGAAGATGCAGAAGCTTAGAGAAGATGCTGGCAGCACTTTTGTTTGGCTTAGTTCCCTGAGCACCAGGGGAGTCTATACAGGAGTTGACCTTGCCTTTCCAAGATGCTTTAGGTGCTCCAGGTGGCATTTCCTCTGACCCTTGGATTTCAACCACACCTGTAGGGACCTGTGAATAGCCTCACACCTATAGCACTTGCTTTGAGTCTTTTCTTTGTTTGCCATAGGGCCGTTCTGAAGCCCTGGGAATTCACTCCGTGTCTCCACAAAAGTGCTGTCAGGAAGTGTCTGTTGCTTGTCTTTTCATTACTGATTTTTAAGTGCCCTTTTCTATTGAGGATTTAAGACTTTTATCAGGTATGTGTTGCAAGATTTTTCTCCCAGTCCGTAGCTTACCTATGCATGTACTTAAAGATGTCATTTGATGGTCGTATTAAAACAATTGTTTCGGGGATCCCTGGGTGGCGCAGCGGTTTGGCGCCTGCCTTTGGCCCAGGGCGAGATCCTGGAGACCCGGGATCGAATCCCACGTCGGGTTCCCGGTGCATGGAGCCTGCTTCTCCCTCTGCCTGTGTCTCTGCCTCTCTGTCTATCTCTCTGTGACTATCATAAATAAATAAAAAAAAAATTAAACAAAATAAAATAAAACAATTGTTTCAATTCGTTGGGGCCAAGCTTTTCTCTTTATTTTGTTTTAGGATTGATACTCTTGTGTCCTAAGAATTCTTTGCCTACGTGGAGATTATATATATATATATACGTATATATACGTATATGTATATATACATATATACATCCTTATCCTGTTAAAAGGAATATGTGCATATTAATTGTTTTTTGCTTGTCAAGGCATAGTTAAATCCTTAACACAGTGTGCCATTTTCAGTCATATATATATATATATATGTATATATATATATATATGCTTTTATGGCACTAGCTTTTAAAACTTCATTTATGATTCATTTCAGATTTACACTAAATAAATTAGTGTGCCTACATGATTTTTCCTTTTTAGATTCCTTAGCTTTTTCTATTCCTAAAATCGTGTCGTCGAGAATGCAGAAAATTTGAATTCTTTCCCTGTAACGTGTGTGTCTTCCCCCCACCCAGTGCCTGTTGCTCCAAGACTTTCAGTTCAATGTTGCATGTAAGTGGTGAGAGTGGGCGTCTTGGCCTGGTACCCAGGGCTAGGAGGGAAGCACTCAATATTTTACAATGAAGTATGATAATAGCTGTAGATTTTCATAGATGCCACAGATTGGATGTATTAACCTTCTATTTGTGTTTAATGTAGATTGTGATCATGAATAGTTATTAAATTATAGCAAATAATTTTTAGTCTTCCATTAAGATAGTCATATGAGTTTTCTTTCTTTTTTTTATTGAGATGTAATTGACACTCCTAATGTGGTGAATTGTGTTGGATGATTCTCAAATGCTGAACATACCTTACCTTCTTCAGATAAACCTCACTTTGTCACTTACAGAGAAGACACTATGTGATTTATGTCTTGGCCACCAGCTTTTCCAGGCCTTTTGTGCTTTGGGGGAGATGCATCTCTATCCTGCTTCTTCCACCAAGCTTCAGCCACCTGCTACCCATGCTCAGTGAAGCCCCTCGTGTGCCTGGGGGTAATCTCTCTCACTCTCCTACCCTGCCTCTATCCAAACACAAGCATTTGCACTTGCACTTGGGAAAGGCCCCATCCATCTTGGAAGGTCTTTCTTATCTCACCCATCTGCCTCAGCATTCCACCATATGCACTTGGGAGGGTCCTGTGGAAACATGGTGGCAGATGGCCATAGCTAGGTTTGTAGCGGGCCAACGAGGAATTCCAGTCCATCATATGAGCTCACACGTGGCCATTAAATGTCTATCAAAATGTGTGCTGATGCCTCCTTGCCACTTTCTACATCACATTCACTCTTCCTTCTGCTGTGCCCCCAGGGATGAAACCAGGAAGCGTTCATCCTTTTGTAGCATTTTATTTGTCTCTGCCTCTATAGATGTGTGACTTTTAAAAAATGTATTATCATTTATTTTATTCAGTTTGTTCTTGTTTTTTTGGAGTGGTGGGGACAGTCTCTGCATCCTAACTGAAAGGAATGATCACATCCTTATCTTCCTTTTTTATTTCCCTTAAATGCAGGAACAGTGTGTCTCTGTATTTAACCAATGCCTCAGAAAATTTATCTTGGTTATACTTGCAGATACTTAGAAAATGAATAGTCTGGATTTGTCATATGGGATTTTTTTCATTGAGTTATCAATAGAGATATGGATTAGTAGAAATGAATAGGTCCTTAGAAGCCAGCAAGACATACCCCCCCCCCTCATATTTTTAAGTATAGAAAACTAGCCCAGAGCGGACAGAGGACCAGCCCAGGTTAGTTACAGAGTCAGGATTCTGACTTACCATACCTTTATCTTTCCACTTTTAAAGTGTCTGCCTCTTGGAGCTTCAGTTTCCTCCCCAGTAAAATAAGGGGGTTGGATGAGATTAAAGGCTGGTCCCTCTCAGCACCATGATTCTATTTTTTCCTTTCATCCTGCCTGCCGGAGCTTTCAAGAATGTCAAGGACATGATCCACGTTACATCATTGGAGGACCTTTTCTATTTATGCGTAAAGGGTTGTCAGACCGTGTCTGGATCACAATTCCCGGAGAAAGAATAGCTCAGTGTTAAAAAAAAAGAAATAATAATCACAATGAAACAATTTTTAAATTTATTCTCACCAAGTCCAAATGTACTCATGTAAAATATTTACTAGGCGTCGTCCGGTATAATAAAAACACCACAATTTCCTTGTTCGTCCATTCCCAAAGATGACCACCGCAAGGAGTTTAACAGACTGTCCTCACATTCTGAAGGGCTCACATTAGATTTATGTTTTTATCCCTCTGACAGGTACTTATTGATTTCCTACTGTGTACTAGAATATCCTGGCAGATACCAGGGTACGGCAATAACAAGGCAGCCAGGGTCTCTCTACTCTCACAGACTTTACCTTTCTGCGGGGGGAGGCAGACAAGAACTAAATAGACGGATGGAAGTGGCCCGCAAGTAGGGATGGCAGTGACTGGGAAAGGGCTGCCCTGGAGAGGGCGATCAGAAAATGTCTCTTTCACAAACTGAGATCCAAGTAACGCAAAAGAATCAGACATTGTATTGCATGAGGTTGGAGTGAGCTTGGGGGCAAAATGCAAAGGCCCAGAAGAGGCCTCTGGAAGGCCCTTCCTACAAAAGAGGATTGAGCTTAGTGCATTGGGCCCCTGGGAGCATGACTGGGGTGTGCAGAGACGGGGAGAATGGAATGAGATGCCGTGGAGAGCTGGCTTCCATGCCACACAGAGCCTCGGCAGGGGAACGTAGGGTACAGCTGAGGGCAGTGCATAGTCACTGGAAGTCTTTAAGCAAAGTCTTCAGAGTCTAATTCATAATTTAAAATCGGATAAATAGAGACGCACATGTATAAGGCATGCTTACACTAAAATGGATACATATTTGTGAAGTATATATATATAAACTCAGGAGATATATATATATACACACACACGTTTTATTTATATATATAAATACGATATATATATATATATATATATATATATATATATATATATATACGTTTTTTATTGAGGATCGAGTCCTTCATTGTTCAGGAAGGATGGGACTTTTCTGTGTATACGCTGACATGTCTTTCAGGTAAGGTATTCCAGACATCTTCATTTGTCAGCTTCTAGAGATCACATGCAGTTCTTTCCGACAGCATTGCACACGTTTGAATCATCTCCCCTTTGGAGAGGAGACGTCATGGTGAGAAGGCAAGACACATCACCCCGGCAGTCAGGATGCCCGGGCTCCCAGCTGGCTTCTTCCATGAACTCTGTCTCATTATAGGTAAGTCCCTTCCCCTCTCTGTTCCTCTGTCTCCACATCTCAGAGCCCTTTGGCTTTCACAGCCTGTAACTTTAAGTAAAAATCTGACATAAGCCAGACTACGGGGTTGGGAGGGTGGAGGTGGGGAGGCGGGCAAAATTCTGCTTTGACTGCTCCTGAGCTCTGAAATCTTGCCAAGCCTTTTTCCCAGCAGACAAATTGAAACAATTAATATAATGAGAATACTGATCTCGGGAGGGCATCTTCAGTGAAATAAGGAGAATAACTAAGTAATACTCCAGTTATAGATTCAAAGTAGTGAGGAGGTAATTTGGTCCAATCCCCATTTGAAAATTGGATGATCCTCAACATTGCCTCCTAGCGGTCATCTGGCTTTGGCTTGATGATGTCCCATGGAGGGGGGCCCCGTGCCTGGAGCTCCAGATCAGCCTCCCACCATGGTAAAGAAGATTTGTTTGTTCCGGAAGCTGCCACACCCGTAAATTCTGAGGGGAACTGCTGAGGCTGTCATCCCCGCACTGGGGTGTTCATGTTTATAATGGGTCCCAGCAGCTGGGCCAAGAGAGGGCCCTTCCTGGGGACAGTCGGGTTCAGGCTGGTCATAGGCCAGGGCCGCTCACTGGTGGAAGAACACTGCACGCAGAATGATGGCGAGTAGTTGAAACAGAGTCCTTCTTTAAGGAATCCAGCACGGGGGTATAAAGAGACCAGTAGTGTAGGGGCAGTGGATTCCCCTCCAAGATGGTGTATTTGACCTTCTAACCCAGTCCTGAGTATTCTGGGCCCTGGAGGTCTACACAGCTTCCACCCTCCTAGGTGGGTTTGTGCCACAACCTTTCGTGGTTCCCTTATTTCATGACATACATCTGGTAGTATCTCCTACCCTGACTCCTGCTTAACACCTTTTATTTGGGTTTTCAGTGATTCTAAAATACAGAACAAAATTTCTCCTATGGTCTATAAAGACCTACAAGAGGCTCACTCTCAGGTCTTGCCATTGAGATAAGGGGTGAGTTTGCAATTCCTCCCTAAGCCCTAAGGGTGTTTAAGCCAGAAAGATCAACTCCATTCTCCTTACTGTGTTGACTAGCCTAGGCCAACAGATGCCCAATATTCTCCTAGCCACAGGGAATGCCTTGCTGACTCAGGATTTTGTAGGGATTCTGAGAAATAGGTTTCTATCTATATTTTGAAAATAAACACTTGGAATTGGACCTCCAACCACGTACACCTGTCCCTGCGCATCCTGAGGTTCCACGGCCCGGGGCCCAGTGATGCCAAACTCAAATCTCTCAGTATCTTCTCGGCTAGACCTTCTCTCAGCTCCCATGTCTGTTGGGGGGTATAGAACCCTCAGGGCCAGAAAGCTGAGCCAGTAGTGTTCTCAGCTCATGACACCCCAGCATCATCACTGTGAATCCATTCCAGCTCATTCTCTCTCTCTCCCTGGGCCTGGCTCTGCCCCTCCATCTCTGTCTCTGTCTCTCTCTGTTTCTGTCTCTCTTTCTCTCTCTTCCTCGTTCTGTTTTCATTCCTTCCCCTCTCTCCCCCAGATGTCTCTTGCCTCCCAGACGGGTCACTGCTACAATGTGAGATTGTCCCCTGTATACGTGGGCACCCTTGAGAAATGCGAAATACTGTTTTCTGTGCCTATATCTTAAATGTATACTAGTGACACTATGCTGATATCTCATTTTGACAAGAAAGTCCCTCTGGTTTGTTCCTTCTGACTGCTTCCTGCCCCATAGTGTGCTCACACATTTTACCTGTGACCCCATGGGTGGGCACCTGGGCTTTCTTTCTAGTACCTCCTGCTCACTCAGAGCAGAAATGAGCCACCTTGCATTTGATCCCTGTGTGGCAGCTTCTCTGCTGGGTCATTGGCTGTGCACCTGTTATTTGACCGATGCCGTCTGTCGTCTCCCCTGGTACAGAGGAAGCAGCGAGTGGGGCCACCCACCAGCATCACCACATTCCCATGCCCACATCCCCTCTGACATCCTGAATTACACTTCCTTGTCATGTTTGTCAGGGTAAAAGGTATCCCTTTAATCGTTTAAATCAGCATTCTGTAATTACTGAATTTGGACATTTTTAATAAACACATTAGTGAATTAGGCTTCCCCGTCTGCCAAGAGGCTACTAATAGCCTCGGCTCATATTTCTACTCCATTTAGGCCTTTTATTTTTTTTTTATAGTCAGGAATTTTTCTTATTATTATCTATATAAATCATGTATCTGTTTCAGAAGCTGGAAGAGTCTCTTCCTGGCTTGTCATTAATTTAATTTCTATTCCTTTGAATAGGGATCACTATTTCCTGCGTAGTGAGGACAGCTCTTACTCCCCCGCAGTTGGGGATTTCTGTGAGCCTGTTCTGTCACTCTTCATCCCAAATGACAGCCCCAACGCGCACCATTTCAGAGCTCAAACTACTCATCGTCCCTAACTGCTGTCTCCCCCCTCTCCCGATTGCCAATCACCAGCCCTGCCTGTGCCTGAACTCAGCCCCCACCAGCGCTGTCGCTGCCCTGGCTGCACCTCTCCAGCTCTCACCTGGACTGTCCATGGCCTCCTGACTGGTCTCCCTGTGTCCAGCCCCAGCCCTTGTCCCTCCGCTCTGGACTCCCTGCGTCCAGCCCCAGCCCCTGTCCCTCCGCTCTGGACTGCCCGATGAACCACCACTCCGGGCACCCAGCCCAACTCTGTCCCCGACCTGCCTAAAATCCCTTCGTGGATCCCATCAGCCCAGCAGTCTCGCCTAATATGGCTGCATCACAATCATCAAGGGAAGCTTTTTTTCCTTTTTAATCATAATTACTAGATCCTGACCCAGGATTACAGGGTAAGAATATCAGCACACAGGCCTGCTTGTGGAGCTGTTTTTAGTGGCTGATTCACATGCCAAACTGTCTTTCCAGGATGCTCCACACGTGGTGCTGTACACTCCAGTCCCGAAGATGGCACACCTTCCCCTCTGGGAGGTAGCACCAGATCGTCATGCCAGCATCCTCCACCACAGCTGGCCTCAAGTGCCCCAGGAGTAATGCTGGGATATTCATTCTTTCACTCAGTAAACGACGATTTGCTTCTCTGCCTTTGCCAGATTCATGCCACCTTTGGGGGATTCTTTCTCTTGACTTCGTTTCAGTTTAATTCTTTAATTCAGTTGAATTCCTCAAGCGTTCATCAGCCCACCCTTTCTTCAGGAAGCTCTGTCCTGCCAGTCATCCTCACAGATGTTGCCCTTCCTTGGTGTCCGTCATCGACCTTGACCTTCACCCTTTCCAGCAATTAGTCGCTGTGTTTTCCTTTTTCACCAGACTCTGCACTCCTTGAGATACAGCAGTGTTCACGATCATTGTACCTGGGACAGTAGGTCTAGAATTTCAGCAGTGAGAAGAAGGACGATGAAAGCTGATTAACCAGAAAATCTCAAGGCTATCTACAGAACTGTAGGAACTGCAAGTGAGAACATGGCCATTTGCTAGAGGCACAATGGCATCTTTTATAATATGAATGAGCGTGAGCTTCTGAGCCCAGGGCTTTATGCCCAGAGGTTTACTGTGAGATTCACTTATCTATGACTGCAAAGTTAAGAAACCACTCCAAACTTAGAGCAAGAACAAACCCCAATAATACACCATTTTTATCATTGTCTGTTAGTATTATTACCACTCCTCTTGGTCTGAGGGCCAACTGGACTCACTCACAGGCTCCCACTCCTGGTCTCTCGTTCAAGTGCAACTAGACGTGGCTGACATAGACTCTCTGAAGGTTGTCCACTCTCACGTCTATCAGTTGGGGCTGCTTGTTGGCTGGGGCCTTCGCTGGGATTGTCAGCAGGAACTCCCACACATGGCTTCTCTGTGTAGTCCGGGTTTTCTCACAGCATGGTAGTCAAGTTCCAAGAGCAAGAATCTCATGAAAGAGAGAGAGCGAGGAGCAAACTTCATTTCAGTTCATGACCCTAAGTCACATGGAGTCACTGCCCCTACAGTGCATTGGTCAAGGCAGCCACAAATGTCCACTAAGTTTCAAGAGGAGGGACACATACCCCTCCCATGGATGGGGAAGTAGCAGGTGGGTCACACTGTCAGAAGAGCATGTGGACTATTGTGATGGCTGCATTTGGAAACCACGACCCGCCCCATCAATAAGCTACTGAACATCTCTGAGACTCCATCTTTCCATCTGTAAAAAATGGGCAATAGCACAGACTTCATGGGAATGTTGGTTGTGGGGTTTAGAGATGATACTGGATTTCTGTTCAGTACATATTAAGCATCTGCTGCGTGAAAGCAGTAATGAGTGGAAAATGCCTAAGGTACACAGACATAATGCATCCACAATAACTATTCACTTCAAACTCCCTGTGGAAAACAGCAACATGCAGTGCTCTAAGTTGGATTGTCCATTTGGGAATGGGCCTTTCTGAAAAATAGCAGAGCCGTAAATTACCGCAAACGCTCTCCGCAGCCACCACGGCACCCCTCCTGCCTTTTCTCACCCTCTTTCTGGGATGCTTTCATCCAAATCTGGGCATATTTCCAGCATACAACACCCTTCAGTGTTTTGCCCTCAAATATTGCATTTTGGAAAAAATCCAGGTATAATTAAATGAACAGCCCAGTCGGTGTTGAGGAAAAGACAGATTATGCCCATTTACACTAAAAGAAGGTTTGTGAGTCTCTCTTCCTTTTCATCTTATTAAGCTTCTTATATTCACAGATTTCCTCCCACAAGTCACACTACACAACATGCACAAATTGTATGAAAGAAATATGGGGCTTCATTTTTTAAAGAGTTTTATTTATAATTATTTATTTAGAGAGACAGTGAGCAGGGGGACAGGCAGAGGGAGGAGAGGGAATCTCAAGCAGACTCTCTGCTCTCGCAGAGCCTAACATGGGGCTCGATCTCATGGCCCTGCAATCATAACCCAAGCCAAAATCATGAGTCAGATGCTTAATCAACTGAACCACCCAGGTGCCTCTGAGGCTTAATTTTTTTATCATGTAATAATTTATACTCATATACCTAGACTATTATCTCATAAATGACCAAATTAATAAATGCATATACACGTACAAATATACATATGAAGGATTTATGTTATATACGTAAACAATAAGGCAAAACGAAAAAACTTAACCGTGGATGTACTACCCAAATAATAACTACAGCATTACAACACCAATGACTCAAAACACGTGCTAACACCCAACCCGTCCTCTGCCTCCCACCAAAGGTAAGTTTCATTTTGAATTGTGAAGTTATTATCCTCTTGGTCTTTTTTAAAAAAAAATTACACTATACATGCACACTTATATCCCCAGCAATACAGTATTTAATTTTGTTTATTTGGAGAGATTAAAAATAAATGCTTTCAGGAGTGAAGTGAATAATTCCAAGATGGGTCTTGCTAAATTATGGAGTAGTAACTAGGTGGGAGCACGGTATAGTGATTTATGCCCAACCTAAGGAATTCAAAGTCAGTTAGAAGTAACAACAGCAACACCAGGACCACCACAGTTCTTGTGTATAAAGTGTATCTTCAGGCTTTGGGCTATAGGCCCTCCAGCTTAAAAACCTTGGCTTTGGAGGAAATGTCTGAACCCCAAAGGTAGGGCTTCCTAAAATCTATCCCCAAATCACTTACCAGCTTCTTATTTCACTCTGAATAATAAGGATGTGGAACAGCTACATGATTTATATGCTGCCAATAGAAGAGTAGATTTGTCCAAATGCAATGGAAAAAAATTAGAACTCATTATTAAAGCTGGTATGACCCATCCTTCATGACTGAGCATACCATTCAACATAATATATACTCAATGGAAATAAATACATATGTGTATCAAAAATATATACAAGGATAGTTTATCTAGATTTATAGTACCTAAACTGGAAGCCTAATACATCAGGAATTACCAATATATATTCCATCCCATATGCTTTTCTTACAATAAGACATTGATATTTCTCCATTGAAAGGTGAAGTTTTTAGGGGCGCCTGGGTGGCTCAGTCAGTTGAGCAGCCAACTCTTGATTTTTGCTCAGGTCACGATCTCAGGGTATTGAGATCGAGCCCCTGTCAGGGGTTCTGAGCATGGAGGCTGCTTGGGATTCTCTCTCTCCCTCTCTCTCTGCACCTCACCCCACTCACTCAAACAAACAAACAAACAAATAAATGAAGGAAAGGTGACAGTTTTATTTTTCTTTTTCCTTGAATCCGGACAAAGTTTTGTATTGCCTAAACCAGTATAATGCAGTGGAAGTTATACTGTGTGACTCCCACTTGAAAGCTAGGAAGGAAAAGGAAATTTGACTTTTGCTTCACTCTCTTACTCCCTCAGACCACTCAATTTTGAAACTCAGGCATCATGTTATGAGGCATCCGAGTTCACATGGAGACTCCTCTTGTGGGAGATCATATTCTGGCTGGTAACCAACATCAACCCCAGGCACCGGAAGGTAAAAATGAACAAACAAACAAAAAACAAACAAACAAACAAAAACCTGAGCCTTTTAGCTGAGCCTGATATTGCAGAGGGCAGACACGCCTGCCAGGCCGTGCTCTGTCCAAAGTCCTGAATCTATAAGTACAGTGAGTTGTTGTGTTATGCTACAAAGTGTGGGGATGCATTGTTATGCATAGCATAGTACCCGGAACAATTATACACAAAAGTTAATAAACATCATAAACATAAAAAAGTTAAAGAAGCAACAGAAGTGAGTACATACTGATGAATCCCTTGACACCGAGTTCAAAATCATGAAAAATCAGCTTATAGTCATAGAAGTTGAAAGAGTGGTTACTTTTCAGGGTATATTTACCAGGACAAGACATGAACAAGGATCCTAAACATGTGATGACAAGAAAATCAAGAAAACCTCTGGAACTGCACTAATTCTTTCAGACATTTAAGGAGTTCTTTCAAATCATTTGACAAATTACTGTTCATTTTTAAAATTACCACTTATTTTGTAAATTTTGTTCTTTCAAGTAGCCCCCCTTCTTGTCAGGTGGGAGCTTAGACTGGTCATCTCATGCCATTGATGCTAATTGGTGAGACTTGGGGTACCCTCCTCAGAGGAAGGCTCAAAAGAGACACCAATTGCATTTAGTGTGTTAATAGACAACTATGTTTTGTGTGCTTTCTTCTGCTGTTGAAATTCTATTCACTCTTTAAATTTTTAATTGAACATTTTATCCTTCTTAACGACTTCTCTAAACTTTTAGACAGAATTGGTGGTTCTCATCAGAGATTATAATATATACATCCTATATATTATGTATAATATTGTGTATATAGTCAATCTCTACTGCATTATATAATGGAATATATGTGCATATCCTTGACTCTACCAAGAGGAAAGTGAGAGATGTTAAAGGGAATATCTATTGAATGATCTTATGTTCCAGCAATGTATAAAAAGAGCAATATAGCTTGACCTAGGGGGATGTATTCCAAGAATGAAAGTTCAGCTTAATGTTAAAATTCTTATCACTTTAACGTACACATTAACAAAATACAGAAAACACACAAAAAGATGTCTACTGTCATCACCTTTAATCAGCTTTGTAGTGGAGACACTAGCCACTGTCTAGCCATCATGCACACACGAAAAAGCTATAAAGATCTAAAGTGGAATTTAAAATGCCATTTCTCTTCATAACTGGCATGATTGTGGATGTAGAAATTCCCTAAATCTATAATTAGAGCTAATAAGTCAATTTAGCAAAGATAGTTGAAACGAGGAAATGTAAGTTCTGTATAAAAATAATTATGCTTATCTATTCTAGCAGTGAAGAATATAAAAATAAATTTCAAAGCACTACCATTTATATTTGCATAGGAAAATTCTCAAGTACATAGGAATACATCCATAGAAATATATGTAATATTAAAAATTATCAGATAATTGTTAATAAATCTAAGGAAAGTTGTGTAAAAATCATAGACAGCGATACAAAATATTGATGAGAAAAATAAGGAATATGTAAATAAATATACAGGTAATCTACATTTATGAATTGAGATACTTAATGATATTAAGATTTCAATTCTTCCCAAATTCATTTAAGAATCAATATAATTCCAGCCAAAATCCCAGAAGTTCATTATTTTTGTTAGTGTTGTAGATATCGATAAATCCAAACATTTAACGGAAATGCTATGGACATAGAATAGCCAAGACAATATTAAAGAAGAAAAAATTAGAGGATTTATAGGTTTCAAGACTTAATATGAAGCTAAAATAATTAAGTCAATGTGTAATGATGCATAGATAGAGCAATCAGCCAAAATACATCCCTACATACACAGTCATTCGATTTACAGTGACACAAATTTTCACTGGGAAACAGTCTTTTCAATTCATTTTGCTAAAAATGTTCTATGTATGCAGAGAAAAATGAACTTTTCTCCCTATTTCACAATCTAATTTGAGGACAATAATTTGCACCATTCTGAAAGTTTAAATAATCAACCTTCAGAATAAAGCTGTAACATGCCTTCATAACCTTGTTTTTTGAAAAGCTTTCTTCAATAGGTTACAAACCACTAATCAAATAAGAAAATAAGACAAATTAGAACTTATCAAAACTAGGAAATTCTGATCATCAACAGCAAAATTGTTAAGAAATGGTGAGTTGGGCCATGCCTCAGTGACAGTATCTGGGATCCATGCCATATCCTGGGCACCCTTGTAGCCCAGGCCAGGCCCACCCTGGAACCTGGCACTCATTAGTGCCAGCAAGGGTTGCCTTCTCCCTGTCCCTCTTCCTGGCCCCAACCGGTGGCCTCTTGCTGTGCCATGCTGGCATGAGTCTCTGGCACTAGCAAAGGGATCAAAGGCCTTCCATGCCTCATATGAAGACTTGAGTCAAGGTCTGCTATCTAGTTGTGGTGCTTTATTTTGCAAACATCCAATAGAAATCATTTCAATAGCAAGGATGTAAGATTTAATTTGAATGGCCCAGTACACACACAGATCAAGATTCAAGTTGCCAAAAGAAATGCATACATCTAGGAAACATACTTTGGAATCAGACAGATAACAGGTTTAAATTCCAGGGATAGAATTTACTTGTTGGTTTTATTCAAGTCACTGTGCCCCTCCAGATCTTATTTTTCTTATCTGTGTTGAGAAACCTATTTACTAGTTTGTTTTTAATGATTAAAATATCAAAACCTATTCCATGAAACACCAATTCCCATGATGCTAATAAATATTGCACATATTATCTGTTCCATTATCAAGTATGGTTCAACAGCTCTGAATTTCCTTTAGGGGTACCTGGGTAGCTCAGTCGGTTGAGTATCTGACCCTTGATTTTGGCTCAGGTCATGATCTTAGAGTTGTGAGAGTAATCCTCATGTCATGCTCCACACTCAGCAGGGAGTCTGCTTTAGATTCTCTTCCTCTGCCCTTCTCCCATTCACAAGTACTCATGTGCTCTTTCACTCTTTCTCTCTCAAATAAATAAATATTTTAAAAAAAGAAAAAAAAAATTAACTTTCTGACTCCTACTAAAGATATTTTTCTGGTGGATATTATAAATATCCATGGAAGGACTAGAGTATTCCATTTTTCCAAAACATCTCTGTCCCAAGAAAACATTATCCATAACCAAGGACATGTTTTCAATGGGGAAATGATGATGTAGAATAGAATAGAAATTCCAAAATGGTATCTGATATTATTGTTGATAGCTTGCTGTAGCTATTGATATGTGTATATATCAATATATATATATTAGGTAATTATTACTTTGCAGCAACGAGAATGATGCAAGAGACAAAAATCTGAAAAAAATCCAAGTTCCAGCTCAAAATCCGTAAAGCATCATTTTCCAAGGAAAATTTTGCATGTTGGATTTTCCTTGGCACTTTGCCTCTGAATTCCACTAGTTTAAAATAAACAATTTGAAAATAGACAAATCCCTTCACTCCTTGCTAATTTGCATGATAGCTTGTTGAAATGGGATTGTTTCATCACAGTCAAGATGATGCCATTGCTTTTAATTAAGCAAACAAGGACTTGAATTGATTCAAAAAGAAGGAAAATTCCTGAGCATGCCTACTTACCTGGGTTAATGACTAAAGACGACGGGAAGTAGCATAGCTATGGGCTTATATTTTCTATTGAGCTTTTTACATGACAGTGGATTTATGCATACCACTTTGAATATTTGCAGTCGTCTGATTTGTTATAAGATGGAGCTCATGAGAACATTGACAGATAAAGTGGTAGACTCACATCATTCTATAATGCTCATCTTTCTTCCACTGCTTTCCTGGTTTATGCTATTAATTCCATGGAAAGTTTGAGTCATAGTAGTTGCTAGATAATGAGTGATTTTCCATTATTCATAAGTTCATTCTTGGGATCCCTGGGTGGCGCAGCGGTTTGGCGCCTGCCTTTGGCTCAGGGCACGATCCTGGAGACCCGGGATCGAATCCCACGTTGGGCTCCCGGTGCATGGAGCCTGGTTCTCCCTCTTCCTGTGTCTCTGCCTCTCTCTCTCTCTCTCTCTCTCTCTCTCTGTGACTATCGTAAATAAATAATTAAAAATATATATTAAAAAAATAAGTTCATTCTTGTACATAAACAACAGTGTCTATGTGCCAGCATTTGTTTTACTTACTGAGACAGAGGCCCCAGACACTGCACTTCTGGCTCATGGCCACTCCATTATCCCAAGGTCTCTGGGATGCATGGAATACCACAAAGAACCCAACTGGGGCTTTTGCCTCTGGGCTTTTATCTGGACTCTTCCTATGTGGGAACTTAGACAACGGCCTCTATCATTCTCATTGTCTTTCCTGGCAGGGCTCGATGCTCTCCAATTCCAAGACTGCATGACTTCATGGCTTCAGTTTCACATCAAAATGAAACCATTGGGTTGGATGAAGAATATGGGAATATTTGGGTTGTTGCTGGTTTCAACTATTTTACAACTATCTAGCAGGCATCTACTGATGTACCAGGCTGTGAGTAACTAGAGAAACAGAGATGCTCACAATCGAATTGGCAACATAAACAATATGCCAATAAAATAATATGATGTGGAACATTCAACACTGAAAGGAACATACTACCCAAGGGACTAAAAAGGGGTAGAATGATCGCAGTGGGCCTCACAGAAGAAGGTACGCTAAAGCTGAGATCTGAAGGTTGAATCTGAGTTTGGCACCTGGTTAAGGTATAGGCATGAGCACTCTGCATAGAGAGAACAGCACATGAACAAGTTCAGTGAGACTGAAATACACAACTGGACAGTGGCCAAGCTATAAGTAAAAACAGAACTCTGACCCATGATCTGCAGCAACCAGCCCAGAACCAACCCACAGTTGTCAGGAGGCAATTTACCATCTCTCGAAACTGACCCAGACAGCCAAGCAATGACTCCATAATACTCAGCTCCAAAGGGCCATTTCTTTGTTAGTAACTGACAGCTTCTCTAATTTTTTCCCCCACTTCCAGCTCAAGACCAACAGGAAAAAGATGAAGACTCACCCCTAAACAACCACACAGGATGCCCCTTGTAGTTAGCAGACCTCCAGCTCCCCCAGGCCAACATCCTTGAGTCAGGGCACACCTGAAGCCTGCCCTTTCTTCCACTCAAAATCTTTTGCTCTCCTCTGCCTGCCTTTGAGTCTCTGCCAGATGCAAGTGATGGTGGCCAGAACCTTTGCCATAACCAGCCTTGAATAAATAGCCTTCACTTGTTCTCTTTTGGATGATCTTCATTAATTTTTACAGCACAGAGGCATGAAACCGAGTGTTTTGGGTAGAGAACTAAAAGTGCATACTTGGAGGTGTGTGTGTGTGTGTGTGTGTGTGTGTGTACATTCTGTGAATGTACATATGTGTGAGTTGAGGAGAGGCAATGGCAGATGAGTTTGGATAAATAGGTAAGAGCAAAGCAAAATAGCCTTTTATATAATGTCATAGTTAACCATCATTGTGTAATAATATTACCACAATCTTAGCTGCTTAAACCAATGCACATTTTTTATCTTACTTACTGAGGGTCAGGAGTGTAGGCACACCTTACCTTCAGTCAAGCTGAGGCTGGTCTCATTTGAGGCTCAACTAGGGAAGCATCTGTTCTGAGCTTTCGTGGTTGTTGGAAGCATTTGGTTCCTTGTGGGTTGTGAGTTTGAGGGCCTCAGTTTCTTCCTGGATGTTGGCTGTAGGCAGAATACTGCCCTCCAAAGATGTCCATGTCCTCATCTCCTGAATTTGTGAATATGTTCCCCACTGTGGCAAAAGACACTCTGCTGGATGACATGATTCTTTACATGGAAAATCCAAAAAACGCCACCAAAAAATTACTGGAACTGATGCAGGAATTCAGCAAAGTCACAGGATATAAAATCAATGCCCAGAAGTCAGTCACATTTCTATACATTAACAATGAGGCAGAAGAACGAGAAACCAAAGAATCAATCCCATTTATAATTGCACCAAAAACCATACAATAGCTAGGAATAAACCTAACCAAACAGGTAAAAGATCTATACTCTGAAAACTATAGAACATTTATGAAAGAAATTGAAGAAGACACAAAGAAATGGAAAAATATTTCATGCTCATGGATTGGAAGAACATTGTTAAAACGACTATGTAACCTAGAGCAATCTACATATTCAATGCAATCCCTATCAAAATACCATCAACATTTTTCAGAACTGGGATAAACAACCCTAAAATTTTTATGGAATCAGAAAAGACCCCAAATAGCCAAAGGAATGCTGAAAAAGAAAACCAAAGCTAGAGGCATCACAACTCCGGACTTCAAGTTGCATTACAAAGCTGTGATCATCAAGAGAGTATGGTACTGTCACAAAAAAAAAAAAAAAAAAAAAAAAAAAAAAACAGACACATAGATCAATGGAACAGAATAGAGAACCCAGAAATGGACCTTCAACTCTATGGTCAACTAATTTTTGACAACTCAGGAAAGAATATCCAATGGAAAAAAAGGCAAATCTCTTCAACAAATGGTGTTGGGAAAATTGGACAGCCAGTTTTCATTCATGCAGAAGAGTGAAACTGGACCACTATCTTATATCATACACAAAAATACACTCAAAATGAATGAAAGACCTAAATGTGAGACAGGAATCCATAAAAATCCTAGAGGAGAACATAGGCAGCAACCTCTTTGATCTCGGCCACAGCAACTTCTTGCTAGACACATCTTCAAAGGCAAGAAAAACAAAAGCAAAAATGAACCATTGGGACTGCATCAAGATAAAAAGCTTCTGCACAGCAAAGGAAGCAGTCAACAAAACTAAAAGGCAACCTACAGAATGGGAGAAGATATTTGCAAATATCTTACCAGATAAGGGGCTAATATCCAAGATCTATGAAGAATTTATCAAACTCAGCACCCAAAAACCAAATAATCTAGTCAAGAAATGGACAGAAGACATGAACAGACATTTCTCCAAAGAAGATATACAAATGGCCAACAGACATGTGAAAAAATGTTCAATGTCACTGGGGATCAAGGAAATATAAATCAAAACCATAATGAGATACCACCTTATACTAGTCAGAATGACTAAATTTAACAACTCAGGAAATAACAGAAGCTGGTGAGGTTGCAGAGAAAGAGGAACCCACTTAACACGTTTGGTAGAAATGCAAACTGGTGCAGCCACCCTGGAAAACAGAATGGAGATTCCTCAAAAAGTTGAAAATAGAGCTACCCTACAATTCAGCATTGCACTACTAGGTATTTATCCAAAGGATAAAAACACAGTGAGTCAAAGGGACACCTGCACCCACATGTTTATGGCAGCAATGTCCACAATAGCCAAACTATGGAAAGAGCCCAGATGCTACTGACAGGTGAATGGATAAAGAAGATGTGGGCTATATATATACAATAGAATATTACTCAGCCATTAAAAAGAATGAAACCTTGCCATTTGCAATGATGGGGAACTAGAGGGTATTATGGTAAACAAAATAAGTCAGTAAGAGAAAGATAAATACCATATGGTTTCATTCATATGTGGAATTTAGGAAACAAAACAGATAAACATAGAGGAAGGCAAGGAAAAAGAAGGCAAATCAGAGGGAGACAAACCATAAGAGACTCAGACAGAGGGAACAAACTGTTGCTGGAGCGAAGATGGGTGGGAGGATGGGGTAACAGGGTGATGGGCATGAAGGAGGGCACTTGATGGGATGAGCACTGCGTATTATATGCAACTGATGAATCACTAAGTTCTGCCTCTGAAACTAATAATACACTATATGTTAATTAAGTTGAATTTAAATTTCAAACATTTTAAATTAAAAAAAAAAAAAGACACTGCAGATGTGATTCCATAAGGACCTTGGGATGGGGAGTATCCTGGATTATCCAGGTAGGCCAATATAATCATGTGAATCTTTAAAAGTGGGAACATCTCCCAATAACAGCCAGTCAGAGAGAACCCTGACGACAAAGGAGTGGTCAGACCATTGCTGGCTTTGAAGATGGAGGAAGAGGGTCATGAGCAAAGGAATGTGGGCCACTTCTAGAAACTGGGGAAAGCAAGGAACAGGTTGTCCCCCCGCTAAAGCCCCCAGAAGGTATCTGGATTTTTGCCCCTTGAGCTCCTTGTCAGACTTCTGAGCTCTAGAGCTGCAGAAGAAATCTGTGTTGTTTCATGTCAGCAAGTTTGTGGTGATTTGTCACAGCAGCAAGAAGAAATGAACATAGTCACCCTTAGTCCCTTGCCACATGGTCCTCTCCATGGCAGCACTCAACCTCGTGGCTTCTCCAAAGCCAGCAATGGAGAGTGTCTCCTTGCAACTCAGAAGTTATAATTTTATGCAACATAATCACATCCATCCAGATCATCACCTTTGCTAAGTTCCACTGGCTAGCAACAAGTCACTTATCCTGCCCACACTCAGAAGAGGTGGCTACACAAAGGTCCCAACACCGGTCACAAATACCAAGTGTTTGCACCTTTCTGCAGGTCTGAGGTTCTGTCTTTTCTTGCCTCTGCACATTTGAGGGACATCCATGACTACATCTCTTGAAACCACACCCTCTGATCCTGGGGAGCCTCACAAAGGAGGGATCAGACCCCCTGGGGTCAAGAGCAGTGGGAATTGCAGATGCAGATGAGGGGGGTGCAATTCTGTGGGATGCCTGCAGGGAAAGGGTGTGATCAGGTTTGTGCTTCCAAAGGGAGCCTCTGGCCCCAGCCTGGGAGATGCTGGGCTGTGGATGGAGAGGAGCTGTTTGATTCAAGAGCTATTCACACAGTGAAATCAGTTTGAATTGAGGACTGGCTAGATGAGGTCGACTCTGTGCAGGGAGGCTTCTTTCTGCATGTCTGTGCAGGTAGGGCTGTGCAGATGCCTGGTTTGCACACAGCACAAAGCTCCCTGCCAGACTCCCTCCCTCCCTGGCCTGCTGAAACCCTTCCCGTGCTCTGCTCACGGAGCAGCAGCCTACCCAGGCAGTGTCTACTCCCAGGGGGTCATCTGTCTAACTTGTCCACCTGAAGATGGTGCTATTTTCTAAATCTCTCTAGAAGGAATGTTCTTTTACCTTTTGCACAAAGGCAGCAAATAGCAAGTCCTGTCTTCACTTTTACAAATGTCTCCACAAAGTTACTGTAACCTACTCCCTGGACACAATGCTTAGAAGTAAGTGGCATTTTGCTGTCAACTCAAAGGGATCTTGGCTCTAATTTTCATGCCTTCCCCCCGCCCCCCGCCACTGCCAAGCAAGCTCCTTCATTTATAAAATCCCCAAAGCCTATACCAGTGAGAGGTGTGGATGGTGCTTGGTAAAATTTACCAAGTTTGTTGCATTGAAGTGATTCACTTGTAAAGAGATGTGCATAATAATGAAGCTCCCATATTGGGGCTGCAGTGAGGAAGATCTGTCACCAAGGCAGAGCCCATGTGGAGTCTACTCCAAGCTATTTGCACTCATGACACTTGCCCTCACAACAACCCTATCTCTTAGGTGTCCTTGTTCTCAGTTTCCAAATTAATAAAAAAAAAAAAATACAAGGCTGAGTAGGTTAACTAACAAGCCCGGGGTTGTGGAGTTAGTAAGGACAAAGCTGAGATCAAACCCTGCCTCCAGACACCAATCTGACGGAATTCTCTCTATGAAGTGCTTGTCATCTCATCATAAATTGCCCAAAGGAAAAGAGAACCAGGATCACAAGAGCCAGTTTCTGCCAATCTGCTCTTGGAGATTATTTTTCATCTGGGTTGGGGATAGGGGATACTGTCTAATGCAGTATTTTATTTTTGCAACTAGGCTAAGTTATTCACAGTCCTGCAATGCAAACGTTTATTCTCACAATTTATTATTATTCACACATGTGACACCCAAATTCAAATAAGAAAACTTCTACAGGAATGTAAATTATGAACACTGTTAATCCAACTTTACACTCCCAGATGCCTGTGATATTATTATGTGTCAGATTCAACCTGTACACACAGATTTCAAGATGACGCTGTCCCAATTAGCCACTACTTCAAAACAAAGCATATTGGATGAGGGCCGTGTAGAAACATTGCTTTGAAAAGTCTGTTGGAAAAAAAAAAAAAGAAAAAGAAAAGAAAAGTCTGTTGGAGAGGAGGAAGGATGGGAAATTCATCTGCTTTCTTCGTTGGTCAACTTGACAGTGTGTTAACTCCTTGGAGATTCAGGGACTGTTATCTAGACCCTGCAGGAAGCCCTGGGGGAAGCCAGAGCCTCTGGTGGTCCAGCCCTGCCCAAACACAGGTGTGATTCCTCTCTCTGACCAGGTGATGGTGCACATCAGGGCTCTTGTACTGTGGCAGCTGTGCCCAGACCTTTACAAAATCCTTCTCTGATTGACTTACTTCACTCAGCATAAGGACAATCATCATATGGTTTCACTTGTATGTGAAATATAAGGAATAGTGAAAGGGATTATAAGGGAAAGGAGGGGAACTGAGTGAGAAAAAAACAGAGAAGGAGACAAACCATAAGAGACTCCTAACTCTGGGAAACACACAAAGGGTTGTGGAAGGTGAGGTGTGTGTGTGTGGGGGTAACTGGGTGATGGGCACTGAGTGGGGCACTTGATGGGATGAGCACTGGGTGTTATACTATATGTTGGCAAATTGAATTTAAATTAAAAAAAAATAGCACAAAGTCCAGTAGCCTTTACCAGGACACCACTTGCAAGGAAACAAGATGTGGAACCAAGAGCTAGAAGGAGGGGTGTGCTCAGGCTTATGTAGGCAGAGGTATAATTCAGGACCAGTTCAGTCCAAACAATAAACTGAACAAATGCTTAGAGAAATAATATACCATTTGCAACATATCAATATAATACAATATAATAGTACATACAAATGTGTACACAGGACACTTGAATCAATAGGAACAACAATCACCAGCATTAGATCTTTCGGAACTTCAGATAAATAATGCTTGGAGTTTATGAATACGTATACTTAAGGTGAATTTTAAAAATGAAAGGTGGAACAGATATCATAAGAAAATAATAATATGCCAAGAACTCCTATTTCATCCAGGAATGAAAACAGTCATCGGAATGTTAAATAAAGTTAATGAACTGATAAAAGCACACATTGAAAGAAGGTGACAATACAGTATGTGATGTAGACATTAGATGTGATGACATTGCCATATCACCCCAAACATAATCCAGAGAAATGGGGATAGAAAAACACGAAAGACATGAATTCACAAGGAAAAAGATATAACATGCATGTAATTGAAACAAGCCGATGAGAAGGTCAATATGTAATGGGGTAATGACTGGAAAAATTGATAACTGCCTAGGACTTCTTAGGGACATAAATTATCAGATTCAGGAGGCACAGAAGCCCCAGTAAAGATGACTAAACAGAAAGATGCACCTTGGACCTGTTGCAGTGACATTGAATAATGCCAAAGGCAAACAGAAGATCTAAACAAAGAACTCAAGGGAAGAGAGACATTGCCTACACTGGAATGGCATTTAGGCTAAATTACTAGGTTCTAGGGAAGATATTTTTGTCGTTAAGATGTCTAAAGCTGCAGGGTTTTCCCATTCCCCCGTCTCCAGAGAGAGGACAGCTGAGGATACAGGAGACACCCAACCACATGGAGTGGAGGGCCTGCGGGGACCAACCTGCCCAGTAACGTCTGGTCTTCTGGTCTTCGACTCAGTTAAGCATTACCCCTCTTTTTGCCAATGCTGCTGTGTCCAGAAAACCTGTGCAAACGAAGAGCAACCACAGGCGAGCCAGGTGACCCATAGCTGAGCTCTACTTGATTGGGTTGGTTTGAGTGGAAGTTGGGATACTTTGCAAAGGAGAGAGTCAGTTATAATGGGGATGCACTAGCCACATAGGGGATTGCACTGAACCTAAGCATGACTCTTGCCTCTATCCTTTCTTTCCTATTGCATAAATATGAGAAGACTTTTTAAAATTCAAATGGCCCCCTCTGTGTAGTTTCTCGCTGTTGGCTCCCACCTAATGAAGGTAGGAGATCCACCAACCACTAGGATGGAGCCCCAAGTCTCTGGTCGATAGGGGTGCTGAGTTAGGGACAGTGACCGCTCAGAGCAAGCACGAAGGCAATGCCAGCTTTGGCCCTACCCTGCAGATTCCTGGACTCTTCTCCTTACCCGCAGACCATTTGTCCAGGTTCCAGCCTCCCCCAAACACCCAGCTCTCCCTTGTTTCCACACCCATACCCCTTCTGTTTGTTTTAGGCTGGAGGATACGGGGACATTGGATGAAAACACAGCACAGTCATCTAAACAACGGATGCCAAAGAGAGAAATTCCAGCCTCACTTTAAGGCAAGAACATGTTTTCATGGCTTTTTAAGCTGTCTTGAGAGCATTCAATCCCAATGTACTTGTGGGAATGCAAAACCCAACATAAAAAGAAAAAAAGCAATAAATATGAAGAAATAAAGATGGGGTGCCTGGGTGGCACAGCTGGTTAAGCATCCAACTCTTGGGTTTTGTTTAGGTCAGGATCCCAGGGTCTTGAGATCCAGCCCCGGGTTGGGCTTGTGCTGAATGCAGAATCTGCTAAAGTTCCTCTCTCCCTCCCCTCTGCCCCTGCCTTATCTCAAATAAATAAACCTTAAAGAGAGAGAGAGAGACAGAGAGAGAGAGAGAGAGAGAATATTTATACCCATAGGCTGACTGCCATCTCTCCCAGAAGAGGTCCTGTCTCAAGGCAGTTCTGACAAAGACCATCGGATGAACTGAAGCAGGTCAGGTCACCCAGGGCCTGAATTACTAGCTTTTTATTTTTTATTTTTTTTTTATTTTTTTTTTAATTTTTTATTTATTTATGATAGTCACAGAGAGAGAGAGAGAGGCAGAGACACAGGCGGAGGGAGAAGCAGGCTCCATGCACCGGGAGCCTGACGTGGGACTCGATCCCGGGTCTCCAGGATCACGCCCTGGGCCAAAGGCAGGCGCCAAACCGCTGCGCCACCCAGGGATCCCTTTTTTTTTAAATAATAAATTTATTTTTTATTGGTGTTCAATTTGCCAACATACAGAATAACACCCAGTGCTCATCCCATCAAGTGCCCCCCTCAGTGCCCGTCACCCATTCACCCCCACCCCCCGCCCTCCTCCCCTTCCACCACCCCTAGTTCGTTTCCCAGAGTTAGGAGTCTAGCTTTAATTCTTCCTTCCTCAGAGTCTCTTTGGCTGCTTATTTTAAAGAAGACAAATATCTTTTTTTTTTTTTTTTTTTTTAAGAAGTAGTCAGTGGGAAAACAGTCTACCTGGGCAGAAGGGACTCCAAGTACTCTCCAGTATGAAATGGCCCAGTGGAGCAGATCAAGGTGTCTGACCTTGAGGCCAGGAGGGACCAGGAGACACTTGTCTCTGAACTTGCACATTCGGGTTTGCCCACATCCATCTCCGTGCAGCAAGTGACTTCAGACAATCAGAGCTCGTGACTCTTCTTATGCTCCCCCTCTCGTATGCAATCTCAAGTCCAAATGCCTCAGCAAGACCTGCCTGTCATGACCTGCTCTTGCCATGTCCCCAGCACCCTGTTACCGCACATGCCTGCTTGGAGCCACCGAGCCCCCCTGCTGCCTCGGATGGATGCTGCTCTCCACCTACCCGATCTAAGCGTTTGCTTCCTCCTTTTCCTTTGACGTTGTCTCTCTGCTGAATCCATCAAACTGACAACCCCTGTGATCCAGATGTGAACTCGGAGCTGAGGACAAGAAGGTGGCCCCCGACAAGTGGCCTGGTGTTCTGTTGCTGAACATGAACATTTTGCGGCACATCGACAGCTGACCAGGCCACTCTGCCCATGATGGATTGTGAATAAGGATCTTTACCCAAACTACAGAAAGGACCAAACATGCCCCACTCCTGGCTAAGAGAGTGACTGCAGATTCTTCACCAAACACAGCTTGAGCCTCCCTCTGATTTCCCCTCCATGGGGGAGATTCCCGTAGGTAAGACTTAGGTCAGATGCCCACTATGGAACTACCTGCTTCTTTATCACATCTGAAGCAGAGCATGGGCCTGCTTCCTTAAACCCTTCCCAACGCCACCTAGCAAAATAGGCTTTTATAAGCATAAACATACCTAGAAGAAAGTCGTTATGGCCATCATCAAAGAGATTATTTGCTGTGTTCTCCTCTAGCATTTTTATGGTTTTAAGTTTCATATTTAGGTCTTTTAATCCATTTTGAAGTTATTTTTGTGTTTAGTGTAAGAAAATGGTCTGGTTTCATTTTTTTTTTTTTTTTGCATGTAGCTGTCCAATTTTCTTGTTGAAGAGACTGACTTTTTTCCATTGGATATTCTTATTGTAATCTTATTAAAACAATCTTGTTTTTGGCGCAGTTGTAAATGGGTTTCCTTAATTTCTCTTTCTGCTGCTTAATTATTGTTGTATACTAATTAATAGATTTCTGTATATCAATTTTGTATCCTGAGACTTTACTGAATTTTTTAAGTCATTTTAGCTGTTATTTGATGTAATCTTACGGATATCATGTTGTCTGCCAATAGTGAAAGTTTCACTTCTTACTTGCCCATTTGAATGCCCTTTCTTTCTTTCTTTCTTTTTCTTTTTTCCTTATCTTTTTCTTTTTTTCTGATTGCTGTACTTAGCTCTTCAGGTACCATGTTAAATAACACTGGTGAGAATGGACATCCCTCCCTTGTTCCTGACCAAAGAGGAAAGCACTCAATTGTTGCCCATTGTGGATGATAATAGCTGTGGTTTTTAACATATGGCCTTTATATTGTTGAAGCACGTTTCTTCTCAGCCTACCTTGTTGAGGGTTTTCAATCATGAACGGATATTGTACTTTGTCAGATGCTTTTTCTGCGTCTGTTGAAATGATCATATGGTTCTTATCCTTTCTTTTATTAATGTGGTGTATCACCCTGATTGACTTGTGAATATTGACCCAAGCGTGCAACCCAGGAATAAATCCCATTTGATTATGATGAGTGATTTTTTTAAAGTATGTTTTGGATCCGGTTTGCTAGTATTTTATTGGGAACTTTTGCATCCGTGTTCATCAGGGATATTGGCCTGTAGTTCTCTTTTTTAGTAGATTTTTTAGTAGAATCTTTATCTGGTTTTGGTATCAGGGTAATACCAGCCTCATAGAATGAATCTGGAAGTTTTTCTCCCTTTTCTATTTTTTTTTTTTTTTTGGAAAAGAATGAGAAGAATAGGTATTAGCTCTTGTTTAAATGTTTGGTAATTTTCGCCTGAGAAACCATCTGGCCTTGGACTTTTGTTTGTTGGGTATTTTTTGACCACGGATTCAATTTCTTTGCTGGTTATCAGTTGTTCAAGTTTTCTATTTAGTTTGATTGGTTTATCTGTTTCTAGGCATTTGTCCCTTTCTTCTAGGTTGTCCAATATGTTGGCATGTAGTTTTTCATAATATTCTCTTATAATTGTTTGTATTTCTGTGGTGTTGGTTGTTTCTCCTCTTTCATTTGTGATTTTCTTTGGGTCCTTTCTCTTTTCTTTTTCATATATTTGTCTTGCAATTTCAGAATATGTTGTAATCCATTGCCTATAAATAGCCAATGCGTCCTAATAATACTTTTTAGATGGTTGACCTTGGATAATCCTCAAATATTTAAGCTTTTCCTTGAAGAAGAACCTCTCTTCCACTGACAGGATATAGCTAATATCATGGAAGTTTTATAAAATTTTAGGTTTTACTTGGAGATCATGTATTCTTTATCAGTTTTTTAAAAAGGTTATATTAAGAAAAAAAATTAAAAACTAGTTCTAGACATTCTCATAACTCTATAGATCAGAAGAATTAAAAAGTCAATGCCTCCATATTAAATCAGTGGAAACTACAAGGAAATTATTTTTAATTTTCTGTTTTAATTTTTTTTAAATAAGATGCGATTTCTCAGCCTATTCAGCTTGCTATAACAAAGCACCAGAGACTGTGTAGCTTATAAAAATTAAAAACAAAACAAAACAAACAACAACAAAAATCCCATACCAGAATATTTCCAAATACAGGAATTCCAGTGTTCCAAATAAGAACACAAGGAGACCCACTGCAAAACACATTATAATTTAAATGAAAATGTTAAAGACAAGAAGAAAATATTAAAAATAACAAGAGGAAGCCAATTGTTAAATACAAAGAAACTCCCATAAGACTGCAAATTTTTCAGCAGAAGCTGAAAGAAAAAATTCCAATCAAGACTACTCTCCCCAGTAAAGTTATTGTTCAGAAGTGAAGCTGAGATAAAGAGTTTTTCAGAGAAGCAAAGGCTAAAAGAGTTTATCACTACTAAACTAGCCTTACAAAATATGTTAAGGGATTTAGGCTGAAAATAAAGGTTGCTAATTGGTAACAAGAACATATATGAAAGAATAAATCTCAATGGAAAGGTAAAGGTAATAAAAGTAGTGGATTAATTATTTATAAAACTAATATTAAGGTTAAAAGACAAAAATAGTAAAAAATAATAACTATCATTACCACAATTAGTTAAGGGATACACAAGATAGAAATATTTAAAATGTGATATCAGGAACATAAAATGTTTTTGGTGGGGAGGAATAAATATGTTGAATTTATAATGGGATCAAACTGAAGTTCTTATTAACTTAAAATAGACTATTACAGATATAAGTTGCTACATGTAAACCTCATGATAACCATGAAATAAAACCATTTAGTAAATACGCAAGATAAAAAGAAAGGTATGTAAGCATAACACGAAAGAAAGTCATCAAACCACAGAGGAAGAGAGCAAGAGAAGAAAGACGAGCAAAGGAGAACAACAAAAACAGCCAGAAAACAATTAAAATGGCAATAAGCACATATCTATTAATTATTTACTTTAAATATAAATGGACTAAATCCTCCATTTGACCAACATAAAGTGACTGGGTGAATTAAAAAAGAAAGAGAATAGAAAAAAAAAAACTGTCTCTAAGCTGCCCACAAGAAACTGACTTTAGATGTAAGGACACACACATACTGAAAGAGATGGCATGGACAGATACTTCACGTAAAAAAAATAAAAAGAAAACTAGAGTGTCTATTCTTCTATCAGCCAGGTTGGCTTTAAAATAAACTGTAATAGAAGACAGAAGGGTGTTACATAATGGTAAAGGGGTCAATCCAGCAAGAAGACATAACATATATAAATCTTTGTGCACCCAGCATAGGAGTGCCTAAACATATGAAGCAAATATTAACACCTAAAAGGAGAAATAAATGGCAAAATTAGAATACAAGGGGGATTTTAATAGTCCACTTACATCAATGAATAGGTCACCCAGATAGGAAGCCAATAAAGAAACATTGGCCTTAAATGACAAGTGAGATTAAATGGATTTAACAGATAATTTACAGAACATCCCATCTTTTAAAAGCAATAGAATTCACATTCTTTTCAAGTACACAGGATTATTTTCCAAGAGAGATTGTATGTTAGGCCCCTTAATAAGTCTTAATAAATATAAGAGGATTGAAATTATTTCAAGCGTCTTTTCCAACCACAGTGGTATAAAACTAGAAGTTAATTACATGAAGAAAACTGGAAAACTGACAAATGTGGAAGTTAAATAACATGCCACTAACTAATTAATAGGTTAAAGAAGAAATAAAAAACACTTGGGACAAAAAAATAGAAATGTAAAATACCAAAATTAATGATATGCAGCTAAACAGTTCTTTTTTCTTTTCTTTTTTTTTTTAGATTTTATTTATTCTTTCATGAAAGACACACACACAGAGAGGTAGAGACACAGGCAGAGGGAGAGACAGGCTCCATGCAGGACCCTGACATGGGACTCAATCCTAGGTCTCCAGGATCACACACTGGGCTGAAGGTGGCACTAAACCCCTGAGCCACCCAGGCTGTCCTAAAACAGTTCTAATAGGGAAAATTATAGCAATAAATGCCTACTTGAAGGAACAAGTCTCAAATAACACGAAATTACATCTGAAGGACCTACCAAAAAGGAACAAAACACAAAATTAGAAGAAATAAATAGTAAACATTAGAGCATAAGTGCATAAGTAAACACAACAGAAACTAAAAAGAAAATCAGAAAAAAATCAATGAAACTTAGAGTTGTTTCTTTGACAATATAAACAAAATTGGCAGATCTTTCACTAGACTCAATAAAAAAAGAGAGTGAAGACTCAAATGGAATCAGAAATGAAAGAGGAGATGTTACAATCGATACCACAGAAATAGAGAATCATAAGAGGCTACTTTCATTAATTATATGCTAACAAACTAGACAAGCTAGAAGTAAAAGATAAATTCCTAGAAACATAGGAATTTCTATTGCTGAATCATGATGAAATAGGAAATCTGAACTGACTGATAATTAGAAAGGAGATTGAATCCATAATCAAAAATCTCTCAACACAAAAGATTAGGAGAAGATTTCACTGGTAAATTTTACCAAGCATTCAAAAATTAATACCAATCTTTCTGAAGAAGAAGAAGAAGAAGAAGAAGAAGAAGAAGAAGAAGAAGAAGAAGAAGAAGAAGAAAGAAGAAAGCAGCAGCAGTAGAGGGAGAAACTCTTCCAAACTTATTTAATGAGGCCAGTATTACCCTGATACCAAAACCAGATGAGGATGCCATTAAAAAAAGAAAATTATAGGCCAAGATCCCTGACATATATAGGTACAAAAATTCTCATTAAAATATTAATAAACCAAATTCAGCAATACATTAAATGATCATACACGATGATCAAGTCGGATTTATTCCAAGAATGCAAGGATGTTTTGACATTCACAGCAGTTCATGTGATATACCACATTAACAAAATAAAGAACAAAAGTCATATAATCTCAAAAAATGCTAAAAAGCCTTGACAAAATTCAGCATACATTTGTCATAAAAACACAAAAAGCAGGTATAGAGGGAATGTACCTCTACATAATAAAGGTCACAAATAACAAACTCACAGCTAAAGTTATATTCAGTGAAGAAAAGTGGATTTTTTTTTCAGAAACAAGACAAGGATCCCCATTCTTGCCACTTTTATTCAGCATAATATTGGAAATCCTTAGGCAAGGAAAATATATCAAAATCATCCAAATTGGAAAGGAAGAATAAAACTGTGACTATTTGTAGATGACATGGTATTATAGGTAAAAGCCCTAAAAAAACCTGTTTGAACTAATAAATGAATTCAGTTAAGGTGCAGGATAGAAAGTCAATAAATCAATTTTACTTCTATACACTAGTAATTAACTAGCAGAAAGAGAAATTAAAACAACTCCATTTACAATTGCATTAAAAAGAATAAATAAATATTTAGCTTAAGAGGTGAAAAACCTGTATATTGAAGTATACAAAACATTGGTGAATGATATTGAAGATGATACAAATAAATGGTCAGAGATTAGAAGAATTAATTTTGTTAAAATGTCCATATTACCCAAAGGAATCTATGGATTCGAGGTAATTCTTATCAAAATCCCAATGGCATTTGTCACAGAAATAGAACAAACAATCCTAAAATTTGAATGGATCCATAAGAGACCCTGAATAGACAAAACAATATTGAGAAAGAAGAGCAAAAATGGAAGCATCCCTCTCCCTGAATTCAAATTTTATTACAAAACAGAGTAGTATTGGCATAAAAACTGACATCTAAATCAATGGAATAGAATAGATAGCTCCTAATATAAACATGCAATTAATTTATGACAAAGGAGCCAAGAATAAGCAATGAGGAAAGGATAGTCTCTTAATAAATTGTGTTGGGAAAATTGGACAGTCACATGCAAAAGAATGAACTTACACCATACACAAAAATTAACTCAAAATGAATTAAAGAGTTGAACGTAAAACCTGAAACCATAAAACTAGAAAAAAATATAAGTGGTAAGCTCCTTGATATAGTTCTTGGTGATAATTTTTTAACATGATAGGAAAAGCAACAAAAACAGTAGTAAACAAGTGAGACTTCACCCAGCTAAAACTCTTCTACACAGTAAGGCGACCACCAAGAAAATGAGACAGCCTATTAAAGAACAGGAAATAATTACAAATTATATATCTGATAAGAGGCTTGTATCCAAAATATATAAAGAACTCCTATAATTCAATCACAAAAACGAAGCATCTGCTTAAAAAATGGACAGATCTGGGGCACCTGGGTGGTTCAGTCAATTAAGTGTCTCCCTTTGGCTCTGGTTATGATCCCAGGGTCCTGGGATGGAGCCCCATGGTGGGTTCCCTGCTCAGCACGTAGTGTGCTTCTCCATCTCCCTCTGCTCCCCCTCTGTCTCTCTCAAATAAATGAAATCTTAAAAAAAATATACCTAAGTAGACATGTATCCAGAAAAGACATGCAGATGGCCAACAGGTACATTTAAAAAGGATCTATATTATTAACCAAATCACCAGGGAAATGCAAATCAAAACTACAATGAGATTTTACCTCCATCTGTTAAATGGCTATTATCAAAAAGACAAGCAGCATCTGGGTGTCTCAGTCAGTTAAGCATCTGCCTTTGGCTCAGGTCGTGACCTCAGGGTCCCAGATCAAGCCCCTGTGTTGCATTCCCTGCTCAGCAGGTAGTCTGCTTCTCCATCTCCCTCTGCCCCTCCCCCTGTATTCTCTCTCTCTCTCTCAAATAAAATCTTTTTTAAAAAAAGACAATAAATAACAAATATTGGCAAGGATGAAAAGGAAAAGAGAACCTTCATGCACTGTTAGAAGGAATGTACATTCGTGCAGCCACTGTGGAAAACAGTATGGAGATCCCTCAGAATTTTAAAATAGAATTATCCTATCATCTAGCATTCTACTTCTGGCTATTTATCCAAAGAAAACAAAAGCACTAATTTGAAAAGATATTGCACCCCTATGTTCATTGCAACATTATTTACAATTGTTAAAATATGGAAACAGCCTAAGTATTTATGTGTAGATGGATGGCTAAAGATATAGATGTAGATATAGAAGTTGGAAATAGTTCAGATTTAGCTCCAGACCATTACAATAAAGTGAATATTGGAAAAAGGAAGTCAAATGAAATTTTTGGTTTCCCAGTGAATATAAAAGTTATGTTTACACTATAATGTAGTCTATTAAGCGTGCAATAGCATTATGTCTAAAAACAACAGTGTATACACCTTAATTAAAAAATACTTAATGGCTAAAAATGCTATTATCTGAGCTTTCCACAAGCTAAAATCACTGATCGTAGATCACCATAATACATTTAATAATAATGAAAGAATTAGAGATATTATGAGAATTAACAAAATATGGAACAAGGACATGAAGCGAATTAATGCCATTGGGAAAATGGGGCCAATCGACTTGCTTGATGCAGGGTAGCCAACACCTTCAACTTTTATTAAAAAATGCAATATCTGCAAAGTGCAATAAAGTGAAATATAATAAAATGAGATATGCCTGTACAGTGGAATATTATCCAGCCATTAAAAAGAATGAAATATTGCCATTGGCAATGCAAATGGACATCAAGGGTGTAATGCTAAGTGATATAAGTTAGACAGAAAAAGACAAATATAGTATGATATTTCTTATATGTGGAATCTAAATGAAAAAATAGTCTCATAGACACAGATTTGTGGTTGTCAGAAACAGGGGTCAGAGGGTAGGAAAAATGGGTGAACTGTTTTGCTCTTTTGTATGTTTAGTTTAAAAAACTGATTTTTTTTAAAAGGAAAAAATAGATTTATATTTTACTGTTCTGAATGTTGGGATGTCAAGATCAAAACACTGGCAGACTTGTTGTCCTAGGAGGGCCCAATTTTGGTTCATAGATGGTGTCTTCTTGCTATGTCCTGACATGGTGGAAGGGGCAAAGATCCCTGTGGAGTATCTCTTTCTAGAGTACTAATCCTATTCAGAGGGATTATCCACTTTGATGACCTAAGTATCTCCCAAAAACTCCACCTCCTAATTCAATTACATTGGTCCTTAGGTTTCAACATACAAATTTTGGGTGGACTCAAACATTCAGACCATAGCATTGAGCTTTATGAAAATTTTGATGCCTTAGTGTTCAAAGTATTTGGTTATAATATGTGAATTTGCATAATATTGGCTGTCATGATTGACTCCACATCTGAATATCCTGTCAAAGTGCAAATTTTTCCTTCAAGTGGCATTATATAGGGCATAGTGAGATTGCAAACCGTTAGCAAACAATACATGATTATTTAGCCAACTGAAATAATTTATTCTCAACTATACTCTCAACCATTAGGCCTTTAACCAAAGGACAAGGTACTGCTAAGACAGTACAAAGAATACTATTTTCTATAAAAAGATATTTGTGTGTACCTGAGGCTTTCTGTGAGTTCTATCTTAATAAAATACTAAGGTAGCTTAGTCAGTATTTTGAGATGACAATTCAGGCTTTAAATGCTTTTGTTTTTATTATCCTACCTTGGTTTATGGGACCGTTACTCCAGTTAGATCTATGAGATCAAGGTTTAGTTGCAGAAGCAATTAATTTTGTTAGTCTTAAAGGAGCAGATATCAGTTCAGGGGCTATTGCTTAATTGGTAATACTCTTTTTGAGTACTTATTTTCTAGGATACATTCTATGTGGTCATGCATATACTTTAATTCCTCTGAATCAGTGATTCTCCATATAATTTGATGTTTTCCTTATTAAATGTCTTATATTGCATCTTAGTCAATTGACCAAACTTCCTTAAACTTGGAAATCTATTTCTATTGTTGTCACTAGACTCATTTTGATATTGGAAATCTATTTCTGTTGTTGTCACTAGACTCATTTTGATATTGGGAGAAAGTTTCATGAAGAGACTCTCTAAGCTATTATCAAGTCTTATTTCTATATTTAGCTGTTCTTGAATTTATAGAACTCTAATTATACTAATATGATCTATGTAGTCATCACTATTTATCCATTTTTCTCATCTGATGACTCAATAGATGAATTAAGTGATAAAGATCATGCAGTTCTAAGCAATACATTTGTAATACAGTTCTGAAATCAGTTGTGAATTTAATTCTATCTTTTTTATTCTAGAAAAGTCTTTGCAGTGGAATGAAGTGCAATTTTGATTGCACAGCATTGTTTTTTTTTTGGCTTATTTTTCTTCAAGGGTAATTGGATATTTCCTTCAGTAGGACTATCTAAGAGAAGGAAAATGTTGAAGACTGAAGGAGTGTTAGCAGCACACCGAAGTGTTAGAGAAAGATACAAGGAAGAGACAGATCTAAGGATATTATTACAGATTTACTGTTGGACTTGAAAAAAGAAAAAGAAGTCAATAATGGTACAAAAATTTTTAGGCTGAGCAAACAAATGGATGAAATTGTCATCAACTAAGATGGGAAAGAATGTAAGGGGAGCCAATTCAACATGTTACATTTGAGATGTTGCCTAGATTTTCAAGTAGATGTCCAGAGGAAGCCATTGAATAGTTAAGTCTGGAGTTGAAAAGTCTGGGACTCATGGACACAGAGATGTACTTACTGCTCCAAGACTAGGTAGATCACCGAGGGATTAAGTTCGCAAACAAAATAGAAATAAGAAAAAAGCCCTGGGTCAATCCAACATTAAGAATGTATATTTATGCTATGCATCTTTGTGCATATAGCTCACCAGTTCATGTTCATTACTTCTTTTCAAGGAATGTCTTGTGCTGCTTCTTCAGTTGTCAGAGTCCCATCATTTTTGAAAATTGATCTCTTTCTTTCACCCTCCTAATCAAGCTGGCACTATTGCCTCCATACTTTTCAGTTTCATTATTGTCTTGTTACAAATACATCCAGCAGTTAAGAGTGAACATTTGTTTTTTCTCCATCTGTATGTGTGTTAGTTTTGTTCTTACTGCTAAGTTTTAACAGCTTAGATGGGTATTTGGTAAGGCTGAGTAGAAAAGGATCATTGGTATAATCATCCAATAAAATTATTTTATAAAAAGCAGTCAAAATTAGCAAAGGAAAATTATGTTTATCTCCCTGATTTTTCACTTAGAAGAATTAGAATTATTCTATTAAAGTAAGAATACACCTCTGCCTCCTCAGGATGGGAAAACAATTTGTGATACCCCCATAAGTCTGCCCTTGGTGTTTGTAAAGGCTCCATTAACTGAGAACTGTCATCCAGTTGGAAGATCAAAAGTAAAGGAGCAAATTCATATAACTTTAATGCTAAGATTGGAAGTAGGTAGTGTGTTTGCATGATGATTATACCAAAAACACCAAGGTGAATAAATCTGGAGTTTCAATGTGTAGTGGTTATAGTCAAGTTAAAAATGGAATTTGGAAGCATTTACTTCTTTGAGCATTAAAGGGACTGTTGTTCCTAGCAGTCATAATAAATCCCCTCTCTTGTCCCAAGGGACATGAGGACAAGGTTAGAGGGGAGAGCATATGAAGTATTATACTGTTTTATTCTAGTAAGTAAATATAGGTTTCTTCATGTCTGGCATGCTAAATATTCAAAGTCAAAGAAGAAAAATAGAACTTTTAAAGATTTTATGTTCTGTGGTTTAAAGCTACCACTTTTTACAACTTCAGACTTAAAAAGTTAATTTTTAAGAATATATATATACTTATTTTAGGAATAGTTATACATCTGCTTAAAATAAACCATATGCACATAAGCACATGATAACTAAGCTTGTTGCCATAGTAAATATGGTGAAAATGATGGTTGCTTTTTAGAAACAGTTGATATTCCTCTAACAGACGATAAAAAAACAAATTCTCACCCCCAAATATTTAGAAGTATATCATTAAATAGAAGATTATGTCATGAGTAAAATAAAATGTACTACAAATGACAGTTATTTAAAATTCTAATAGAAAATGTCTATTTTGTTGGAATTATTTAAAAAATTGCTATAAATACAAATATAATAGTTCTGATATATATTAAGCATTTTTTTTCTAATTTGAGAATTACTTTTTAGACAATCACTAAACCTAGATAAAATAAGTTGAGGTTGCATCTTGTTATGCTAATTTTATCTTACATACAAGCTTTGAAATTTATTTTTAAAATATCAGTATATGTAAAAATGTCTTACTATTTTTTTGTTTATCGACCATCAATATTAGTCATTAGAGCATTTCATATAATAGTAAACTACAATAAAGTTATTTTTATTCACTTAAAATAATTCTTGGTACCATATAATGTGATTACTGAGTCAAAAGATAAACATCATTCAAACACATATTTTTTATACTTTCAAGTAATTTTTTATGAATTTATTTATTTATTCATGAGAGACATGAATAAATGGAGAGAGAGAGAGAGAGAGAGAGAGAGAGAGAGAGAGAGAGAGAGGTAGAGACACAGGCAGAAGGAGAAGCAGGCTTCTTGCAAGGAGCCTGATGCGGAACTCGATTCCAGGACCCCATAATCACACTCTGAGCCAAAGGCAGATGCTCAACTTAATGAGCCACCCAAGCATCCCTCAAGTAATTCTTTAATTAAGATTTTGTGGGTTTTTTGTTTGGTTGGTTGTTTTTAGAGAGAGAACATGGGGGAGGGGTGGCAGAGAGAGAGAGAGAGAGAGAGAGAGAGAGAGAATATTAAGCAGACTCTATGTCCTGTGCCAAGCGTCTGACTGTGCTGAGAGTCTGACTCGGAGCTCAGTTTCACAACCCTGAAGTCATGACCTCAGCCTAAATCAAAAGGTGGATGCCTTAGTCTGAGCCACCCAAGTGTCCTTTAAAAATGTGTTTTGTTTTTTTTTAAGATTTTATTTATTTATTCATGAGAGACACAGAGAGAGAGAGAGAGAAAGAGAGAGAGAGGGGGGGGAACAGACATGGGCAGAGGGAGAAGCAGGCTCCATGCAGGGAGCCTGACATGGGACTCGGTCTGGGGTATCCAGGATCACACCCTGGGCTGAAGGCAGCGCTAAACTGGTGAGCCACTGGGCTGCCCTAAAAATGTGTGTTTAATTGAAGAATTGCTTAGTATTACATTTTAAGAATGGATATATGATTCTCCTACTATTTTTTTTTAATACAGGAAAGCAGTGGCTTTTCTGTTCTCAAAATTTAGAATTTTCTTAGCCAACTATTAAGGACTGAATGTTTGTGTCTAATGCAAAATCCATATGTTGAAATCCCAGTCCACAATCTGATTGTATTTAGGAGATGGAGTCTTTGGGAAATTATTAGGACATGAGCGTGGAGCCCTCACAAATAAGTGCCTTTATAAGAGGAAACCAGAGAGCTTGCTCTCCCTCTTTCTTGTTCTCTGCCCTGTTGAAGACACAACTAGAACTTAGCTAATTGCAAACAGGGCACTGCATCTGGCATTGGTGCCTTAATCTTGGATTTCCTAGTCTCCAGGACTGTGAGAAATAAATTTCTCTTATTTAAACCATCTTTTTTTGGGTATTCTGTTATAGCAGCCTGAACCAACTAAGGCAACAACATAATAGAATTTTCATTTATATAGATCAAGAGGGTGGAAAAAAGTTTGTTCTTCCTTCTGGAATATCTTGAACATGGGCTTATAAAAGAGAATATTATTTTTTATTATATGCAACCATACCACATAAAACCTATCCCTTTTAAGTTATACTCAATTTAAACACTATTTAAACTTCTAATCAGGATACGAGATTGGGCTTTTCCTTATATAAAGTGAAAATTTGCATTTGAGGTACATTGGATTGATAAATCTTTATAATTAAGAGATAAAAATTATAGGGTTATGTGTGTGTGTTCTCCAGATTACTTAGATATAGCAATAGTTTTCAACCCTAATATATCTTAGAACCACCTGGTGGTCTTACAAAAAATATTACTTTTGCTGACAAAAAAGTAAGTTAAAGGGGGAGAAGAGAAGACTGAGAATTGGTATAATTTACTAGAACTCCAAAAGATTTCATTGTGCAGTGAGGGATAAGAACCGCCTGCCTAAGTACAGGTAGATAATGGGACAGCATTTTTTTTTAGTAAATCTTGCTTCTGGAGAGAGAGAGAGAGAGAGAGAGAGAGAGAGAGAGAGAGAGAGAAATAGTATTCATTGAGGAAAGCTATTTTCTTTCCTTTGGTAAAAACATATTTGTTCTTTGTCCCAGGAAGGAAACAAATGTTGAGACTGAGGGAACTCATTTGGGACTAAAATGTATTTTGGGCCATTTCCCTTTCTGTCTATCTGGGTGAAACCTTGTGACCTATCATTTTCAATATTTCTTGGTAACCTTGAGGTACTTTAACAAAGAGTTGCCACACTTGTTTTATATACTCTCCATTTCCAGTATGAGCAAATTTAGATTCATTTTTCAAGTTTTTTTGCTGTAGCCAGAAAAATAAGAAAGCTTAGGCATCTACAATAAATTGTGTTTGTCTTTGCAGGGAGTACTAACAAGTTTGTTTAAGGTATTATAAGAGTTGTTGGGCCATTTTATTTTATGTATAATTTGAGGCAGTGTAATGCCAGGACAAAAGTGCACAATCAGAAATATGTAATTTTTACATACGTCAGAGTGAGAATGCATTTTTATAAAAGTGCTCCACATTTATTACTTTATGCATTTGATTTGGCAAAATTCATTGCTATTTTCATGTACAATGCAATGCTAGTTTCAAATTTGTATATATTGAGTTTGAAAGGGTAGAAATGTGCTTGATGGATCTGTCAATAAACACCATTAGTACCAACTGTATATCTGATAATAATATATTATTAAAACAATGTCCCCATCACATTTTAATGAATCCATCATGCTTCCAGATGGTGAACATGAGATTCTGTTTTAACTTAATATCATCTTAGTTTTGGTGAGATGATGTGTATAAATTGTAGCCTTAAGAATAACTGGAGCAAACAGAGCTGTCATTTCTCCTTTTCTAAGGAAGGAAGGAAAGGAAAAAAGGACAACTAGAATTCTCTAGGACCTGCTCCTCAAACATATTTGAAGAAAGAGAGCAGAACAATGAAGTAGGTAGGCTGTGGCAGACATGGAGATGCACTTCCTAAATTGTCTTCTCAGGTAGGGTGAGTTGGCGTGTTTTCTGTATGCATATGCAAGGGATACTCATCAGACACCCTCTAAACCCTCTGCCTCCTTCCATACTGACCCTGGCAGGGTCTTAAGCTACAGCTAATGAGGGAGAGAAGGAAGGAGTTGACTTGAGAAAGAGAGGGAAGAATGATAATGATTGCTTTTGAATTGCTAAAATCCTTAATTATGGGAGGGGCAAGATGCCAGATCCTGTCCTTTGAGGTTACATGTATACAATTCTGAGTTAAAATGTCATTTTGTGGATAAGGAGAAGTTTTACGATTAAATATGATGGAGATGCTGAAGACCAAAATGAAGTTGTGTTTGCAACCTAAAGAGTCTCACAAACTTTCATGTAAAAGGCTACTAAAACAAGTTAGGTATCTGAGGAATTTTTATCTCATTAAAAAGGAAGAAACAGGGATCCCTGGGTGGCGCAGCGGTTTGGCGCCTGCCTTTGGCCCAGGGCGCGATCCTGGAGACCCGGGATCGAATCCCACGTCAGGCTCCCGGGGCATGGAGCCTGCTTCTCCCTCTGCCTGTCTCTCCCTCTCTGTCTCTCTCTCTCTGTGAGTATCATAAATAAATAAATAAATAAATAAATAAATAAAATAAAATAAAAAAAGGAAGAAACACTCCACACTGATTACATTTTAAAAGGATGGTGGGAAAGAAATATGTGTATGTGCCTTGATTAGGTCATGAGACAATTCAATATATTCGTCATTTATATTATGTCATGTATAAGCTTTATATGATGTATGAATATACGATATCTTTTAATAATTGTAAAGTATATAAATATCAATATCATGGAAACACCATGAGGGCTCAGGCTTCTTATATTTCCATTGAATGCTATAATACCAACTGTAGAAGCCTGAGCCCTCATGGTGATTCCATGATATTGATATTTATATAATACTGTAAAATTATCAAAAGATAACATGTTCAGTTTCTTACAGTTCCATTGAATGCCATAAACCTATTATCAAAAATATTATTTTTATTTATTAAATTATATGCTATAACATGTATAATCCTAATGTTTTTATTGGGTTATATTGTTTTCTTTCTTAACATATATTTCTTTTCTTAATGATCTAAACTTTGTTGCCAGTGTGTAGGTCTGCAACTCAACTTACTTTTTAGACCAAACCCATTGCTCTTCTGCTTACATTTATAAATTATTTTTTGCCATATTGTATGTTTGTTCCAAACTATATAGCGCATTATAATGCTTTACTGTTCTCTATTTGAACAACGTAGTTATTTATTTGTTTTTTATTTAAGTAGGCTCCACAGTCAGCATGAAGCCTAATGAGGTGCTTGAACTCATGACCCTGAGATTGAGACCTGGGCTGAGATCAGAAGTTGGATGCTCAACCAACTGAGCCACCCAAGTGCCCCTCAACAATGTAGTTTTAAATACTGAATTTTATCACAAGACTTTTGAATGTTTTGGATGTGTCTTGTAATTTGTTGCTGTCATCTGTATCAGATGATGTTGTTTTAAAAAAAGATCTAGTCAATCTCCCTTGAGTTCACAGTGCAGCTACGGAAAGCTTACAACCTCTCATATCAAGCACTTTTGCTTCTTTCCTCTGGCTTTACTATCTAAAGGCTTGCTTGAGAATTTTGGGGATTCACTTAGCCCTCATGTACAGGATCATACTAGGGATTTCATGTTCCTCAACCAATGAGAGACGAGAGTTGACAGACATAACTCCTAGCCTCTCTATTCCATACAATTCTGATAGGAGCTGCTCAAAGAATTCCCAGCAGGATTGAGTCCAGTTACTCACACTGATCACTTTTTCATTGGAACACTACTGGCTGGTCTCTCCTTACTTTGTCAATTCTCTATTATTACTTGTACTTTCTAGAATCACCTCCCAAATGAAGTACCTGCCTTCCAGTGCCTGGATGTGCTTTCCAGGGAATCCAAATCAGGACAAGATCTTTTTCCATTTTTATGTCACTGGCTCGTTTTCCTTCAGAATTAGCCTTAAGTAACATAGTACACTGAATAATCATCTCTCAAAGATGTTCACATCATCATTCATGGAATATGTGAATATGTTACCTTACGTGGTAAAAGGGACACATGATTAAGTTAAGGTTTTTAAAATGAGATTGTCCTGAATTATCCAGGTGGTTCCCATGTTATCACAAAGATACTTACAGTGAAGAAGAATCAGAGAAGAGTAAGAGAAGAGAGACTGGAAATAGAAGACACAGTAGAAAAGATTGTATATTTCTGGTTTTGAAGATGGAAGAAGGACCGCAAAACAAGGGATGTAGGGTGACATCTGGAAATTGAAAGGGCAAGGAAACAGTTTTTCATAGATCCTCCAAAGGAATGCAGCCCTGTAGACTGCATTCTTAGACTTCAGATCTCCAGAAGTATATGGCACTTAATTTGTGTTTTACGTTGTAGTATTTGTGATAATAAGTTACAGCAACAATAGGAAACTAATACAAATGTCTCTACTTAAAAAGTTTTTCTTTATCCCCTTAACTACAGAAAATTTCCCTCAAACAACATATGGAAAATATGATCTGGTTTTGTTCTGTCACATAGTAAGTGTCCTGCATTAAGTCAAAAATAAGGATTTCATGCACCTTTATTTTGCTATTTATAGTATTATTGTCACTCAGTCTTATGGAAAAATCTATGTTCCCATCTCTAACTTATGATTCACATTTAAAGATTTATTCCAAGATGGTGTCTTACCACAATTTCTGAACTTTTTCACAGACATTATTTCCTCAGGCTATTTTAGTGAATACCCAGATAGTTTATTTTTCTGCCTTCTCAATTTGTGGGGCTACATATGCTTTACAGTTCAGAGATGTGTGTGATTTGCCAGGCACATAGTGATTTTGCACTTAGGTTATTTAACTATGCTGCTTAAGCTTCACAATAAACAATATAACTGATTATCTTCCTAATATAACTCCTTTATTACACGTCTCTAATCTCTTGTCAAAAAGGACACTTATTTGATATGTTTCCTTATCTCTCAGTGTGCACAAAACATCTCAGAGCTCTTGAGTAAAAGAAAACAAAGCAAAAGAAATAAACAAAAGATGCAAAAACCTCACCCTGACATACTCAAGTTAGGCAACCAGTTTATACCTGTTCATCACTATTATACTTTCTACTATTTAGAAAATTACTTACTTTTTCCAGGATCCCTGGGTGGCGCAGCGGTTTGGCGCCTGCCTTTGGCCCAGGGCGCGATCCTGGAGACCCGGGATCGAATCCCATGTCGGGCTCCCGGTGCATGGAGCCTGCTTCTCCCTCTGCCTGTGTCTCTGGCTCTGTCTCTCCTTCTATCTCTCAAGAATAAATAAATAAAATCTTTAAAAAAAAAAAAAGAAAGAAAAGAAAATTACTTACTTTTTCCTAGTAGCCAATGCTCAAATTTGTGGATCTTAATAGCACGTAGTGACACTTTGCTCTCCCACAGATCTCTATTGTAAATTCGACTGTTTTAATTTCTAATGTATATATTTTCCTACCTTAATTTTTTGATGTGCTATTAGTTATATTTTATACTATTTTTGTTTAGCCTAGATTTTTTAGCTTACCATACCATATTTAGCAGATCATAAAATGTCATGATTAGTAAAAATCCCAAATATTCTTTTTTTTCCCCAAATATTCTTTTTAAATAAGATCTCTGAAAGATCAAGAAGATTCTGAGGGCTTGTTGTGAATTTAAAAAAAAATGCACTCTCTGTTAGATTATGGATTAATTGCTAGAAAGCTGCCTCAAATTATCCATAAATTAATGCATTTGATCATACTTTCTACAAGTATTTACTGAATACATAGGATAATAAAGACACTGTGTTAATATCTAGCATGCAGCACAAACTAAACATACATAGCCCTTGCATTCATGAAGCATCCTTGTGAGGTGTGGATAATAAAAAACAAACAAACAAACAAACAAAGAAAACCTTAAGCAACAAACAAAAAACCTCCTTAGTTATGGTAAGTGCTCTAAATGATAATAGGGTATATATAAGAGAGAAAAATGGGGCAGCCCAGGTGGCTCAGTGGTTTAGTGCCACCTCTGGCCCAGGGCGTGATCCTGGAGCCCTGGGATAGAGTCCCACATTGGGCTCCCTGCATGGAGCCTGCTTTCCCTCTGCCTATGTCTCACCTCTCTTTCTCTCTCTCTGTTTCTGTGTCTCTCATGAATATATAAATAAAATCTTCTAAAAAATATTTTAGAAAAATAGGAAGGATGTGTACTATTGTATCTTTGTCAAACAGTGAGAATCTCTTGGAAGGTGACATAAATTGAGAGTGGTAACTGAAGAATATCCAGAAAGAAGAATGAGGCCTCCCAGAAGGAGGACACACAATATGTAACATCCCTTAGGAAAATACGTGCTCATGAAACAAAGGAAAAGTAGGACAAAATGTAGGGAGAGTGGGTAAGGGTAGGATGAGATAAAATTTGACAGACTTTGACCAGAACTTGAACAATTTTTTGAAGTCATCATGAAGAGTCTGGATTCTCTTTCCATGTTGGAGCAGGTCATTAAAGGAGGCAACCACCAGTTGACTCTGAGTTACACTTGGGCAGTTAGAGGCTCCTCACCTGTCTCCTTTCTTTGGAATATATGTTTTGTCCATTATTCTCTTCCATTATTCAATGGAAGCCATTTTTAAGGTCACAGCCTTGAGAAAGCAATGTGTTGTTGAAACCATCTGGATATTATACATGACAAAACCTAGTTAAGGCCTCCGTAGAAACTTTTAAAATTTTGGCAAGTGGGTCCAGAGATCTACTTGTCTTGCAGCCACCCAAGTTTGTATGTAAGATCCCTTGCTTATTAAAACTATCACCTACTAATCTGGAATGGTCTGCCTCTTTCTCCCATTTTCCTCACCCTCAGTACACAGGGACGAGTTCGAGAACCATCATACCATTGCAATGTGATGTAGTTTTTAATGAAATGAGGTGACTTTATTTTCTTAGAGAGCACCCTAGGTACTGTGGGAAAAGAGATGGGAGTCTAGATATTCCCGTTTTAAAGTAAAAAACAATAAACAAAAACAAACTAAAAAAATACACTGGTTTTGTTATTCTCATTCTTATAGTCAATAAAGTTGACAATTTAATTTTTAAAAATATTTTATTTGAGAGAGAGAGCACAAGCAGATGAGATGCAGAGGGAGAGGGAGAAGCAGATTCACTGAGCTGAGCAGGGTTGCCATCCCAGGACCCTGGGATCATGATCTGAGCCCAAGGCAGATGCTTAACCAAGTGAGTGACCCAAGCACTCTGATCATTTAAATTTTAAACCTGTAACTAGGGGATCCCTGGGTGGCGCAGCAGTTTGGCGCCTGCCTTTGGCCCAGGGCGCGATCCTGGAGACCCGGGATTGAATCCCACATCAGGCTCCCGGTGCATGGAGCCTGCTTCTCCCTCTGCCTGTGTCTCTGCCTCTCTCTCTCTGTGTGTGTATGTTACTATCATAAATAAATAAAAATTTTTAAAAAAATAAACCTGTAACTATTTTCCATGAAATCAGTAATTTAATTTTTTAATTTAATTTAATTTAATTTAATTTAATTTAATTTAATTTAAGTGAAAATAAAGCCACCCAAAAATTCTGATTTGTCTTCAGTTGATTTTTCTTCATAAACTGTTACTCAATCCAAAACAGTGAAAGCATGGAAAACATTACATGTCAATTACTCTGTTTACCCTCTTAGGAAAGTTGTGTGGCTAATGTTAATACAGCATATTCTCAGTAGAGATTTTTTTTCCCTTTTATAATGCTTTTATAAAATTTCTTTTTTATTCTGGATCTAAAATTATTGCTCTATTTATAGACAGTGTGTTTCTTAAAAGAAGAAGGCATCAGATTTTGGACACATAGGCCATTATATTTCCTCCCCATCACATACAATTGATTCTTAAATTAAAATCCCTAAATAGAATTTTTCCTTAGTTTACATGCTAACAATTATTTACATCTAATGTAAGCACCCTAAAGAACTAAATCTTAATGCATCAGTTTGAGGCTAGACAAACAGATGTCTCCAAATATAATAAGATTTTGCCAAAGATCTGATTAAGAAAATGAACATTGCCTAATATATTATAAATAAGGAATAAATGCCAGTCAGTGAGTAGCAATCAATCCAAATCTCAATAAATTGTATGCAAATAGAGATGTAAAAATGATTGTTTGCTATGGCATGCAGTAGCAATAATTATAGTACTGCCAGTAGCAACAGCACTAATATAAAGAACACCAATAGGATCAGGAAGAGGAATAGGATGTTGAGGAAAAAGAAAAGGAAGATGGGAATGAGTAAGAATAATAGCAACAGAAGCAATGTTAATAATAATCTGAATTCAAGTAAATTATGGACACAAATGGATTTCTAGTCAAAAGTCATAGCTGATTGGTCTTAATTAGCTTGGATACTACATGGGTAATTTCTTTAATTCTTTTTGTTGGCTTCACTTTGGTTTCATCAATTTGGATAATTCAAAATAGGTTCTGCTAAGAAGGCTGTACTGGCCACTTGTAAATTCAGTGAGAATTACTCTCAGTGACAGCCTCAGTGGTTTTATTCAGGTTGGAAGCAGTGAAGTTTAAATGAGTGATTAATTCATTAAAACTTATATCATGAGAAATATAGTAACAGGCTGAATACATTTCTCACCTATAAAACTAATTAATCTGAACTATATTTGTCTTGTAAACACTTGTCATAAAATAGAATTGACTTAAAGAATGAAAGCAGATGTTCTTTTTGTTTGTTTAATGATCTTTTTAGTGGAATGACTTATTAATGGAGGACCGCAAAACACAATTGTAACAAAACTTTGTTGCATGTAGACAAAATGATATGGAGATTTGTGTAAATTATCTTTGTTGAGATTAATAGATGCTCTTTTGCTGGAAATGTTAGATACCCATGAGCATAATATAATTTTATGTTGTGTTGACAGGGTAAATATCATATACAGATGCAGAGTTAATTATTTAAGGAAGTAAGCAAATGGTATCCCCATTTTACAGAGTTCTTCCAAGAATTTATTCACTGTTACTTAAAATATTAAGTCCAGGTATAAAAGCTAAACAAATATCAATATAGAAATCATGTAGTTTCTCTCACATTCATTATGGTCTATCAAAATCTGATTTTTATATTTAATTTTCTTCTAGTTGCCTGGCATTAATTTGAGAGTGCTACTCTTGCAATTTTCATATTGATTTTCATTACCAAAATAAAAGGGTTTTTTATAGCTGTTTCCTCTTCTTGCATTTGTTCCTGAAAATTACAGCACTTTAATTAAACATTTCTGTTAATGGGCTTAGGACTAGTCCCTACCTCAATAAATCAGAACTACCAAATCTGTTCAGTTTACTCAAAGTGCAATCAATGCTATTTCCTTTTGGTTCAGCAATTTCATTTACTTGTGTATTGGAAGTTCAATTATTTGCAATTATAGTTTCAGTGTGTTAAGATAAATGTGACATACATCTAAATTGTAAATTACTGAAGCTCAATTTTTATTATTTTGTGTGTTGGAACTTACTTAGAAATAATCATAGAAAATAAATATAAATGTTCTTAATTCTAATATTTGTGTATTTATCCTAGACATTAATTAGGCAAATCTACACATAAAACTTCACTTTCAACATATACATTTTAAATGATATGAATAGCAGCATCATGTAGCAAAAGTTGAAGTAATCCACATGTAAGCACTGTTATGTAGCATGAAGATTGAAATCATACCTGCACATTTTCTGACCACAATGTCATGAAAGTAGAAGTCAACCACACACACACACACACACACACACACACACACACACAAAACAACTTGGAAAGGCCACAAATACATGGAGGGTAACCCCCATGCTACTAAAAATGAATGAGTCAACCAGAAAATCAAAGAGGAAATTTAAAAATGCATGAAAACAAATGGAAATAAAAACACAATGTCAAAAATCTTTTTGTTACAGAAAAAAAGATCTTAAGAGGGAAGTTCATAGCAATACAGGCCCTCCTCAAGGAGCCAGAAAATTCTCAAATAATCAACCTAACATAATACCTAAAGGAGCTAGGACGAACAACACATGAAGCCTAAAGCCAACAGAGGGCAAGAAATATTAAAGACTAGAGCAGAAATAAGTGATATAGGAATTTAAAAAACAATGGAACAAATCAGTGAATCCAGAAGCTGGTTCATTGAAATAATTATGAAAGTTGGAAAAAAAATTAAAATTGATATTTTTTTTGCCAGACTTATCTAAAAGAAAAAAAAAAAGAAAGAACCACAAAAAATAAAATCACAACTGAGAGAGGAAAAAAATAACCAACACCACACAAATACAAACAATTATGAGAAAATATTATGAAAAACTACATGCCAATATATTGGACAACCTGGAAGAAATGGACAAATGCCTAGAAAACTTGAACAGACTGCTAACCAGCAAAGAAATTAAATCCATGATCAAAACACTCCCAACAAACAAAAGTCCAAGGCCAGATGTTTTCTCAGGCAAAAACTACCAAACATTTAAACAAGAGTTAATACCTATTCTTCTCAATCTTTTCCAAAAAAAAAAAAAAAAAAAAAGAAAAGAAAAGGGAGAAAAGCTTCCACATTCATTCTATGAGGCCGGTATTACCCTGATACCAAAACCAGATAAAGATTCTACTAAAAAAGAGAACTACAGGCCCATATCCCTGATGAACACGGATACAAAAGTTCCCAATAAAATACTAGCAAACTGGATCCAAAACAATACGTTAAAAAAATCACTCATCACAATCAAGTGGGATTTATTCCTGGGTTGCACGCGTGGGTCAATATTCACAAATCAATCAGGGTGATACACCACATTAATAAAAGAAAGGATAAGAACCATGTGATCATTTCAACAGACGCAGAAAAAGCATCTGACAAAGTACAATATCCGTTCATGATTGAAAACCCTCACCAAGGTAGGCTGAGAAGAAACGTGCTTCAACAATATAAAGGCCATATGTTAAAAACTACAGCTATTATCATCCACAATGAGCAACAACTGAGAGCTTTCCTCTTTGGTCAGGAACAAGACAGGGATGTCCCCTCTCACTAGTGTTATTTAACACAGTCCTGGAAATCCTAGCCTCAGCAATCAGACAACAACAACAACAAAAATAAAAGGCATCCAAATGGGCAAAGAAGAAGTCAAACTTTCACTATTTGCAGATGACACGATACTCTATACAAACAGCATTTTCACAGAACTAGCACAAACAGTCCTAAAATTTGTATGGAACCACAAAAGACCTTGTGATCATTACCAATGAGATGTGGCAGAGAAGGACAGCTTCTACGGGGTTAGACTTATCTGAGTCCCTCCCCCCTTGCTGGAACAGAGCCAGCCGTGGAATCACCATCTGTCAGCATAGCCTCTGATCCCAGGTTCTTTTACATATCTAGAGGCATAAATCTGGCTTTGTTATTGGTATTTTTAAAAAATTAAGATGTTGGTTTGAGGAAAGCACTGTGAGAAGCTGCAGAAATCCTATTTTCATTGCCTTATAAAAAATATAGGATGCCAAGTTTAAATGAGAAGTGATTTTTATAGCATGATTATGTCCCATGTAATATTTGGGACATTCTATTAAAACAGCTGTTTTTCTGAAATTCAAGTTTCACTGAGCACTATTATCTGGCAACCCTTTCGAAAGTAGATTATAAGACAAGCAAATAAGTCAACAAGTGGAAGTTGTATTTCAGAATAGTGTGGAGTAAAACATGCAGAAACCCATGACCTTCTGAGTCCAAAGGGCTATGTTAAAATGGACACTTCTATTTAGCATCAAGTATATTGGACATTCTATTAATGTGGACCAAATTGAAGTGAATAGAAAGAAAACTAATAGAAGCCAGTGAGGTGCAGCATATGAATTGGTGACCAATTCCCTACAATCAAAAATCTCCACTTGGAATGGGGCTTTTTCATCCTACTAGTCTCTTTCTAGCTTTTAAATTTGGCTTGGAGTCCTTGTCAGGCCACATATCCAGCCTTCTGTTATTTTTTAAACAAATTCCAAACAGTCAACATAGTATAGTGAGTACGTTCTTTAGAAGGGATATAGCAACATGCAAAAAGCTGGGGATGAAGCTGTGTTCTGTTGGGTGTTAAGTCTGGAAATAATTCTGTAGATAGCAGGCCTTCAACTCCACAGAACCCTGTAAACTAGGCTCACTGCATGAGATCGGGGCTGTAGGAAATGCAGGTTTTTGAGAACTATCACCATGGGGGCCCTTTCAACATTTACACTGAGCCTTAATATACAGGACCTGCCCAGCCATACTCAACCAGTTCCAGTTCTTATTCACTCCAGCTGTTCGATCGGCCTCCCTTACTCTTTGCCGCATGCTAGAGAGGTCACAACACAACGCATCCCCCTCCCATCTAAGTTCAGAGATGGAAGTCAGCCTTTTTGTAGGTACTTGAAATACCTACAGGGCTTGTCACAACTGACTAGGCCCCACTCAGTTTGATTCAGCAGGTATGGGATAGGGCCCATGAGCCTGCATTTCTAAAAACATTCCCAGAAGATGCTGATGCTGGTGGCCTGGGGACCACATTTTGAGAACCACCACTCTAGCTTTACCATTCCTGTCAATAATCCACTTATCTCCAGGGATGAGATCCTTATCATTTGACTGGTAAGCAATTCGCCTTCAAGAGATCCCATTCCATAAACCCTCCTTCCAAGGAGGGCTTCTGGTAGCAACTGCCTTGCAATTATCCCAGAAACATAAGATACATGCAAGTGGTTTATGAAGCAAAGTGCTTCCATAAGGAAGTAACAAGGGAGTGGGGATGAGCAGCATAAGAAAGAGGAAGCCAAGAATAAGATTTCACATAAAGCGCCATTGTAGTGGCTGTTACTCATGTCCCGCATGTACAAGGGGCAGAGTCCAGGAGATATCAGCCACAAGTTTCTAGTGGTCTTCTCCCAGTGGGGTCAGATATTTAGCTCTCCCAGTAATGTGTGAGCATTCACATGGAACCAGGGCAACTCATGTGAGCCTTGGCAGCCAGGTTTTTTTTTTTTTTTTTTAATCGGTGGTAGGCCTGGGATGTCTACTTCTGCATGTGGTTCCTAGCCCTCTCCAGAGGTCAAGCCAATACCTCATGGCCCAAGTCCCCCATAAGTCACATTGTTAACAGACTGTTTCATGTGGCTCATGGGCTCCAAGTCAATAACAAACCACTCATCTGGCAGAACATCCCAAGGTGTCAGATTCTTAAGAGCCAGGCAGGGGCCAAACCCTTATTTAGAACATGCAGGGAGTAGACAACTCAGTACTGGGTTAATCTTTCAGTACATCCGTACAATTCCTCAAAGCTGAAGCACTGGTTTGCAGGCAATACTGGTTCCCAGGCCCATGGCAGTAGTAATCACAATCCATCCTTTTTATACTTAAAACGCACTTGTTTGAATGGTACACCCCTATAGATAGGTTCAGCCTTAAAGTATACTGCATCAGGGGGTGGTCACTCAAAAGGCTTCCAAGTAGGCATGCCTCCTATTTGCCAGCACTCCCAGTGACCCTGTTGTGGTTTTGTATTTCTTCCTGATCCTACATCTCTGGGACTTAGATTTAGAGTTACTGGTTCCCAAAAGGCACATGCTTGTATCAAGGGACAAAGACCTACTTTAAAAATGAGCTATGGTTGCTGCCTCAGCCCTCAAGTCTCCTTGAGTTAACGGGCCAGCAGACAAGGACATCATCTTGGCAGAGGTAATTGGCTTTAGTCACCAGGAAGAAGCAGGGTTGCTCTTATACAGTGGGATAGGAGACAACCTATTTGTAGGTTTCTTGGTGATCTGATTTGATGATAAAGTACACAGCATCCAAAGCCTGAGAAATACAGGATTTCAGCTCAGGTCCAGGAGAGAGGAGGACCTTGTCATGCCACCAGGGAATCCACCAAAAGGGTATATAAGGGTAAGAGAAATCTGGACAGAGGAAGGGGCCGCTATGTACCAGTTGAAACCCCAACAGAACTCCTTCACAGGATTTGTCTTTCCAGTCTTTAGTTTCTTCAGGAAGAAACCTACTTGAACTTAGGGAAACTCCCTCTAGAATTTATTCCAAGAAGTGGCTCTGGGTGGTGCAGAGGCTATAGTGGACATGGTTATATGTTACCCACATTCCTCTTTAGATGCAAAGAACCGATCTCTCTCCCCACCCCAGCCCAGCTACTTGAAGTGCTACGTGAGGAAAATCCTGTACTCTTCTATGGGATTGCCTCAAAGATCTACTTAGCTAAGGCCAAGCACCATTCTCAGGGACACATTCCAGTGGAGCTGAGAGCTCTGAATCACCAAGATGCTTGAGAGGACCAGGCCTTTATGTTCCTAAGTGATAGATTAACTTCTCCGCCCAGTCCTGCTGGATCACTTCTTTTACAGACATTGCTCCTGATAGCACTCCATAGTACGCTTTTCTGTATATTCAACTCCCTCTCAAAAGCTGCTGCCTGAAAAGCTCAGTCTACAACAGCTTTCACTGTTAAAGACGATGGCCAGACTCCTTCAACCTCCTAAGCTCAGGCTGTAATCATTTCCCCCCAGATAGAGAACCTGTACAATCCCAAATACGCTGCATAGAGTGCACATATCTCCTCTTCAGGAATGATCCACAACAGAAGCTACAACAGTGGCCATAGAGGCTTCACCCTGGAGGACCTGGCATAAGAGAATAAAGGGACCTTGTCTTCAGAGATTCTGGTGTGAAGGAGCAGAAGGAGACCATTACTGCCAAAGAATAGACGGCTCCTGCTGACAAAGCATCTCCAGCCCCCCTCTAAGACCACTACAATTAAAGAGGGGTCAGTGGGTTTACCGGAAGTGTACTCTTCATTCTTAAATCCTGTTATTAAATCAGATCTGGAAAGATTGACAGCATCTGACCTTTCTCAGTGTCTGGGGATCTCCCAGGCAATCTCAGTATGGGTCATGACTGCATCCATCTGAAACTGCTAATGAGCCAAAACTTTACTATCGGCTCATTAAGGTTGAGTTGAAGCCAGTTCCTAAAAAATCATTTATTATGCACACATAGTTCTGCCAAACACATCTTCTAATACTCTTAGAAGTTCTAGAAATATGATTATGTGGTTTTAACATCTTGGTTTTACTGATAGGAGGATCCTTTGAGTACACAATAGTTCATTCAGATGGATCCTATATAGCTCTCCAGTTGATCTCCCAGAAGACATTTCAAAGTTATGAAATTTAACAAAATTCACCATTTTAAAATATACGATTCCATGGCATTTAGATATCTACAATTTTGTGCAGCCATCACTGCTCTGTTCCACAATGTTTACGTCATCCTAATAGGGAACCCATACCAATGATTTCTTTACATGGAGTTATGGTCTAATGTCCTTTAAGTCTGAAGGACTGTTTAGGATTTGTGGGGGTTTTTTGTATTTTTTGTGGGCTAACTAATGACAAACTCAGTTTTTATCTGGAAATATCAATCTGACTTTGTTTTGGAGGATAGTTTTGTCAGATATAGAATTCTTTTACAGGGTTTTTTTTTTCTTCTTTCCTTTCAGTACTTTAAGTATTATCCTTCAGCCTTCTGGCCTTCTTAATCTAATGAGAGTTGTTGATCTTACTGGAGGATACCCTTGTACATGATGAGTGGATTCTTTTGTCCTTGGTCTTGAAAATTTGATAATACATCTTGATATGGATTTGTTTGGGCTTATCCTCCTTGGGCTTCATTGAACTTTTTGAATAGATTCATGTTTTTCTTCATATTTGGGGGTACTTTGGTCCTATTTCTCAAAATAGTGTTTGTGCTCCTTGCTCTCTTAGTATGCTTGAGCAAAGAATCAAGCAGGCCTGAAGGTTGACCAGGTATTTCTTATGGTTCCTACATATCTGAGACTGAGATTAGGCTTTCAAGAGATTTCCATGAAGCGCTTGCTTGATTCAAGACAGAACAAGGCCAATTCTACTACTCACCCCTCTTCATCTGAGGAAGATGCTAACACTTGAGTCTTCCCCTCCCTCTAAAGATACCATTTTAATGCAAAAGGACAAAAATCCACCTCTAGCTCTACAATCCACTAGTATCAGCTCCTACTCTGCATTGTGGGCAATATTTAAAGAGGCCTTTTTAATACCTACTACTTCAATCCTTAGTGGAAATACATGGTCAATCCTCCACCATGTTCCTTGAATCCTCATGTCAAGTTCTATGCACCCTGGGCTGACATCCTGAATCCTGCATCTTCTTTGGAGGCAGCCCTTGGGCTACAGAACCCATGTTGTCTAACATGGTAAGCTTAGAATTAACAGCTCACCAGAGGTACTCTAAGTGACTAATAAGTGTCAGGAGTATACATAACCCATATTTCTCAGTCCAGGATAATTCTGAAGTCTGTTTTATACTAATTCCTAAAACTTTTCTGGAGGATTAGTCTCATTTATCCGCATAGCAACTGGTTTATGAGGAACCTCCGCGTCCTGCTTGCTGTCACATCTTTCTAGATCACCTCCCCAATTTCTTTGCCAGCATTTCTTCCCACTCAAAGCCCTTGTCTCAAAGTCTTCTATCTTAGAGCCTGATTAGGGGGGAATCCAGTAGAGACCATGGAATAAAAAGTTTTGCTGAAATACAGTAAAATATTTGATGCTGGCTATTGATAGAACTAATGTCTCATCTTTAAGGCAAAACCTTTCTTCAAGTGTCACATGTGGAGAACTAGGTAGGAAAAGCCAAAGGAAAATTGCTTCTGCTCAAGAGTGTTGCCAGAGCTCAGGTTTGATTGCAAGTGAATTAGAATGGCATCACTCATTACTGTAGAAGCAGCAGACTTGGAGTGGAAGGGGTCTACCCCAGCTAAGATTTATTGAGTTTATACAACTTGTATAGAGGCAAAGGGAAGATTTTGAGGGGAAAGGTGTTACAGCTAACCAAAGCCTACTCCTCCCAACCCCATTAAGTCATGTTGCCCTCTTAGGCTTCCCTTCACACTAGAGCAGAAGCCTTGTCCATCTTGTTCACAGATGCATCCCTTACACTTAGTGCCTTGGTAGGTAGATTCATTAGCCATTTGGTTAATTGATCCAAGAAGTCCATTGTGTAGACAACCAGAAATATTAGAACTTCCCAGGGGAAGGGGAATGCTAGACTCCGCATGACGGTAAAGAGGGACAGGGTATCTTTTCACCAGCTTGTGGCAAAAACACTGCTTTCAGAAGGCTCCTCACTTACCCGAAAGAGAAAAGATCTAAAACAGGGCATCAAGCAGTGTTGCTTTTGGTAACAGCCACACAGCTAAGCTGATGGCCAGGGAAGGTAGTGTTGAAAGCTTCAGCTGAAGGCCTCCAGTGTTTGCCTTTGTTTCAGCACATACATACCCAGTCCCCCTCACCTACTTGAGGGGCTGGTATAAGCTATTCCCTATAGGAAGTAAACTCTAGACACGATCATTCATGTTTGAAGCCCAATGGCTCATTCTTGGATTAGATGCTTAAGTGATCAGAAAGTCAGTTGTCGTGGTCTTACATTAGTGTGCTCATTCTTAAAGGTCATGTGACAATCAGACTAAAGCTCCTATAGAAAACAATTTTTACTGTTCCTAGCACTGATCCTTGTATTGTTTTTGTTCTTCCCAATGCTGCATTTTATAAGCAAAGGTATTCAGTGCCATCTATCATAGTGGCAGAAACTACCCTTAGGGCCAAGCTTGGTCTCTCCCCAAAATGTATTGGTCTACTCATTCACCCTGAAAACAACCTTAGGAGTCCATTAGCACCACCAACCCTATAAAACGGCATATTATACTAGACTGACCTCACAGAAAAGCCTGGATGTTACTGGAAAATTCCTAGAGACCTATATATTCTTAAGTGGCCTGAGACAGGTTTCAAAGCCAAAATGTTTTTAATTTGGGAGGACACTGGGTTATAGACTTTTTTGATAAGACTAATAGTACCACCTCTTCAACATTTCAGAATAAGGATGCTAAAGCCTTTAAATATGGTTGTCTTATTCAAGAGTCACATTAACCCATCTTATGGAGTAGGAGGGAGACTGTGGCATACAGGCAGAGGGTCGTATACTATTGTTTGAGAACCACCAGTTTGGCAAACATCTCCTGATATCACCCTTATGGACACTGAATTCTAAAGTGCTAGTTGCAAAGACCATGAAACCAGAACAGGACCCAGGCTGTGACCATCAAAAAAGGAGTTTTAAGAATGTCCTCCAATCAAGCTACAGGCAAGGTGTTAGACCATAGCATTTTCTACTCCATGAGAGAGGGCTTTAGTATATATGATAGTATCCTCTTACCTAAGTGGATCATCTCTAAGATTTTTCCTTACAGGCCATTTTCTACTGCTGTAGTTCAAATTTAACTAGGAACACAAGGCCTCATCTAGAGTATTTAGACTTGGCATGGGTGATGGCTACCTATGTTCACTTATTTGGGTCACTGGGTGCCTAGATATTTGGTCAAGTATTCTGGGGGGTAACTGTAAGCATTTCTGGAGATTAACACAAATTGGTGGAATAAGTAAAGCAGAGTGGATGAGGGCCATTCACACTAAAGAGGGCTGTTAAAGACCTGAGTATAAAAGACTGACCCTCTCCGGGAGATAATTCTTCCTGCCTTGCCTTCACACGGATGTCAGTTTTTCTGGTTTTGGACTGACTGGAACATTGGCTCTTCTTGGATCTTGAGCCTCATGGCCTTATGGATGGGAACCACATGATTAGCTCTCATGGGTATATAGCTTACCAAGTCACCCTGCAGATTTTGGGACTTGTCCACCTCCACACAATTGCATGATCCAGCTTTTTATCTGATTTATCTCGTTTCCCCAGAGAACCTGAACACAGCAAGTCTAGTTAGTGGCATTTCCCACGAGTTCAGTTAGCATTCCAGCAGGATGCCCATCACATTATTAGCTTTCACTTAGTATCCTCCATATCTACTCTATCATCCATGGAAGAGACTTGATAAAACCCCAGGAGGTCATCCTTGTATACAGGTGCAGGAAACCTAGCATCACAATCTGGGAGGTTAGCCCAAATGTACCAGGTCTGTGGTAAATCTAAGGCACAGTTCAATTCTTGATCCCCAGCATCAGGTAGTAAAGGCCTTCAGCCTAATTGGGAGGCTGCATACCCCATTCCTTCTGCACCAGTAACTAGTTGTGTTGCTTTGAGCAAGTCAAGCACCAAGCCCATTTACTCCGCCTGAAGTGGGAGGATGGCTTCTGTATACTTTTGAGTAGAGAGATCTTCTACATTACCTCCTCATACACAAGTTGTCTAGGACCACAGTACTACCATCACCATGAATCCTACTGAAACATCTTAAGAAAAAAAGATGGACTAACCAGAATTCCATTTGTAAGATTGAGTCTTAGTGAGCTGATGTTTACTTAAGTTGCATAAGCAAATACTGTCTATAGTAGAGATTGGGTACTAGACTTCAGTACTAAGACAGTGCTTTATGAACATATTTATGAAGTTTACTTTCAGGTTTCCTGGGATCAGCAGGAGCTACTGACGGTCTCTTAGGTTATACTGGAGGCTCCATCCACCTCTTGCATCCCACGCATAGTTAATGAGATCTCTCTAGAGGGATCTAGAGACAAGCTTCATGTTTATTCAGTTACAGCTAAGAACCAGCATCAGGAATTTTATACTTTGTTTTACTGGAAGCATCTTGCCTTTTTCAGTCCCTGGAAAAATCTGTCCAATATGGGTTTATTTGAATCAAGTGATACACTGAAGCTTTACATAGAGCTCTACTAGTTAATGAAGAGAGCATCTCTACCCATCACCGTTTAATCCTCAGAGACCACAAGAACTATTGATTTAACATTCTAGGACAGAGCCTGGCTCTCTATGGGCACTGCAAGGGCAGCTATTTTCCCCTCACTTTGAGGAGGAAATAGAGTTGCTAATTAAAGACCATACTGTATTTCCCCATTTAGGGATCCACAGGACTGCTCATAATCAATGGAGAACTACACAAGGCTCGGCTGTCTAACAATTGCCAGGTTAAAGTAGAAATTAGGGAGTTCAACAAGGAGTATGAAGAGTTTCACTGCTTGGCTCTCCCACATGTGCACAAGGCTCCACCCCTCCAGTATTTAGCAGCCCTCCACTGCTTCCCCAAGCTCCCTACCAGGCACTGGTTTCCATGGTGAGGTCAAATCCCTCTGTCCCTCTGCTGCTGCTCTTCCTTGCCCTATCTTTTTTAATCTGTAACCCAATTCTCTCCCTGGCTTCCTGAATTGGAGATACTCCATTCTCAAGATCCCTTTCTGAAGGACATAGGAAGCTTCCAGAAGAAAATAAGGCTCTTCAAAGGGGCAAAGCTCTGGCAGGCCCCTTATTTAGTCTCCGGATCCCCTGAGAGGCTCGCATTCCAGCAGCCCTGCCTGTCATCCCCTTAGGATGAGCAAGTAGCAGCAGTAAGGGCAGGAGAGCTGTTAGGGAGACAGCCAGAGAGCTTGGAGGACCAGTTTCCTAAGAAAACAGCCCTTGCTTTTGTGCCCTGCCCTGTATTGTTGCTCAACATTAGAAACATGACAAATATAAGGCAATTAAGTGGAATATAGGTAAGACTATGTAGAATTAAGTGTTGGAAGGAGGTAAGCTTAAAAAGGAGGATTAAGTTAGAATGCTGCTGTAGTGAACAGGGAGAAAGAGATGAAGACTAATTCAAACCAATCTTTCACCTGTTGCTTAAATCCAAACTCTAGAGGATTAGAATCCAGACTCGGATTAGATTTAGGTGCATGGCTAGGTAGAGAGACGAATCCAGCAGAGTGGTTCCGACCTGGCCATCTAGGTGCAGAATGCTATCAGAAAGGGAAGATAGGTTTGGAGAGAATGCACACAAGATCCATTTTGTGATGGGAGAGATCATGAAACAGGTAGATGAATATACCTGGGTCTGAAGCTCTGTTCAGGCTGGTCATTTGCAAGGTGGAAAAGAGATCTAGAGGTATTAGGTCACCGGGGCTTTCGTTTGTCATCCTGGAGAGAATTCTCAGGATAAACAGTTTAGAGTCCCATGGAACAGAACTGTTAAGGAGAACATGGTAGAAAAAGGAGCCAGCAAAGGAGATGAAGCAGCAGCACAGAGGGTGAGGGTACAGATCAGGGGAGTGTATCTAAAGGAGAGCAGAACCCGGGCAAGGAAGAAGCAGGAGGATCAGACTCAAACTTGAAGTACAGGAAAACAAGTGGCACCTCAGCCCTTCGTGGAGAAGTCCACGATGACCTGGTAGGAACTTGGATATTCCACAACCCACAGAAGGTTCTCCTTGAAGTCCTGTGGTGCTCTGGCCTCCGGATTTAAGAGGAGTCAAAAGACTCACCTAGAGCCATGAGGAACAGAAGTTCCAACCCAGGGGTTGTCAAGAAAACTGACAAGAACATTAAGGTGAAAGACCAGGAGAGTCTATATTCTAAAAACATCCAGAAGCATTGGTGAGGGGATAGCCCCCGAAAGACTTTTCTGGAATGCTGTATTCGACATAGAATTCAATGTGCCTTCTAGTTTTAAAAAGCAAGCCTGCCTGGGCTCTGTCCTACAGGTGATGGATATTAAGAGACCTGGCTGGGGCTGCATGAAAATTCAGCCATGCACCCAACCAACCTCAGCAAAGAAACTCAATGTGGGCTTGACCCACAGTGCTAAGCCTGGAGCCAACACACCGAATTACACCATTGTTATAGTCCCAAGCCAAGGATTCCTCCCCAGTACCTGGTCTTGAATTAGGTTTCTTAGCAGTCAAGAAACCAATTGTTTCCAATAATACTCCCAGCGGAGCCCTGAGAACAGGTGTGGAGTCTCATCTAGGTCTTCCGGCTTTCTGAACCACCACTAGACTGGGCCCCAACTAGCTATTCACTGTGGCTCCCTGTCAGTTATACTGGAAGCTGGACCACCTCACTCCACAGCCCAACCCTGGAGTCCTGTGACATTTCCCCCCCCCACCCCTTACATGATTGGGAAGGAAGTCATGGCATGCTAGGTAAAGATGCCCAGCCTAACTTCCTACAGAGGATCTCAAAATGTACAGTTCCACTTCTCTAGGGCCCAATAAAGTCTGAAAGCCTTTCTCCATGTTCCTGGGAAGTCACACCTCTTAAGGTCTGCTCTCTTCCTCCTGAGAGGGGAGGAATTTGAACTGAGAGGGTTTTGAGGTAGGAGGAGACATCCTCAAGCTTTGCCTTCCTGCCCCTCAAGCTTTGTTGGGAACTGGGGAGATGACAAGGGGTGAAGTGAAGTGCCAATGATGCAGTAGGAAGCAAGATCTATCCTTTGGCTGGGCACTCCGTGCTTCCAGACTGGTCCATATTCTGGTAGCTCATGGAGCACTGAGCACTGGGAACATCTTAATATATTCAGGTTCTGTTTTTATTAGTAGCATTGTATACTGGAAATAGGAGTTATAGCCTATAATATACAGTTGCATCAGAAACTTCAGACACATTAAGAAAACATTGATTTTGAGTAAATGAGAGATCACTTAGTCTTTTGTTACAAAGGATAAGCTCCTCTCCTACATCTCCATCAGCACAAAGGAACCCATCAGAAACTGAAAGCAGGTGGGATGGTTTGAAGAAAAACCATTAGTCACAAAAGACTGAATCATTTTCTTCAACTCCTATCAAACATGGTTAGTGTCAAATCCAGGGCCTCTAGAAGAGCGGGCCAGGCTCACAAAGGGTCAGAAACATCCTGGGGTCCCCTTCTTACTGGTTATGTAAGGCAGAAAAGGGAGAGGGGGGCCTCACAGCACAACTGGGTCAAGCCTGTACCTCAGGAGCCTAAGTGTCCAGTTTCAAATGTGTGGGGGGGAACCTTTCCCCTCCAGACAGGTTGCCCCTCTACTTCACCCTCACAGCAGTGGTCAGATTCAAGGTACTTCAAGCAATCCCAGAGCTCTAGTGCTGGTGAGGACTGCAGAGGAGCATCAGTTAAGGATACTGCCCCTGTGCAGGGAGCAGCTCTCAGAAGAGCCCCATCAGGTTTCATCCTTGGCAGCATTTTTCCATTACTTCAAGACCTAGAAGCATTTGTTCCACCAGATGGTTTACTTCATTTGAGATAGGGCCCTTTGCACCATTTGATTTGGAGGGGGATATGGTCTATAAGTTCAAGCAGCAGTTAGAGGCTGTGGCCAAGACGCACTGGTAGAGAAGTCAGTTTGGGAAGCTATCAGAACCATTCCCAGGATAGTCCTTCTCATCCTGGAACCAGTACTCCTGGGCTTTTAATTCTTCATGCACATGAACTTGCCCCTATCCATGGCAGCTTTAGTCACCAGTGTGGCCTGGTAGCCTTTCCCTCATGACCTCCTTACTATCAACCAGGTTAGTATTGCTATATCCTATGAAGGAATCTCTCGCCCAGGCTTAGTTGGAAGTAGAGGAGCTACTTCTAGCCTCCTAGAACCATCTTGTGATTACAAGACCAAGGACTTTCAGAGCTGATGACACCATCAGGCCCCTCTCCTACTGTTCCCAAATCAGATGCCCATCAACATAACAATTGGATCCGTCCAAATCAGAATCCACTGGGGACATCGTGTAAAAAAAAAAAAAAAAAAAAAAAAAAAAAAAAAAAAAAACCAGCCTGGGAACACAACACCCTTTGGGATCTAAGATAATTTCCTTTGGCCTGCAGTACAAAGGTCTTTCATTCAAAGCTCTAAAAACTTGTGCTTTCCCATCCCTCGATGTTACTTGGCAATGGGAAGATGTGTCACTATTTTTATAAAAAAAATCAAATCAAGGGTCAAGGACAGACAAGGACATTTTGTCCTTGAAGGATACCCAAAGTTGGCCAAGGTCATACTCACTTGGATATATTTGCAGAGTAGGTCTGCAGCTGAGCAAGGAGCTAGCTGTGAACCTTTGGGATTTTTGTCACAGGACATGGGGGAAAAGTACCTCTTGCTTAAGAGCCACCAAACACAGATTGGAGCATGTGGTGGGGGCAGAGGTGAGGGTATATGTGGCAAGACCTCGGGTTCAGGCTAACAGAGGCCAAACAAGGAGTTCTGGTGACAACATGGTGACATGTCAGAGACCCTGATACCAGGAGAGACGGTGGGATTCAGGACCACCAATGATAGAGCTCTACCACTTTCTAGCAGTCTTCAGGTTCTCCAGTCCAAGAAGCTGTGCCATGGCCTTTCTGGAATCCATTTATAACTCAGCCCTAGGACACTGGACACAGTTAACAAAAGTTAGAAGGGACCACGGCCTGGCAGAATGGTTCCTTAGAAAAAGGGTCACTATCTTATGCACAATATTGAGATATTGTGAGCTACCTTGGGGGGTTGGCTCTAAGGTTTCCTCTCTGGTGGAAGATGCTGAGGAGACAATCCTGGAATCTAGTGGCTGAAGCTTATGCTAGGCCTTTCAGGGGGTGCTGGTCTGATAGAGCATTGGAACAGCTTCCTGAAGACATAGCTATAGCACTAGCTCAGAGGCAACCCTCTGCAAGGACAGGTATCCTCCTGGATGCATGCAAACAGAGGTCTCTAAGGGGCTAGGTCCCTAGGGGAAGGGACACATGGGTATAGAAACCAAGAGGTTGAAATAGCAGAGCACCTCCCCCCTTTGCCATAACTGACTCGCTGGGGACTTCGTGCTTCCTGTCCCTGCAACTCTTGCTTCTTCTATAATAGATTCTGTTCAAGAATAGCACACTCTTGCCATAGGATCCTGTTGACCTTCCAATCTTAACTGTTACTGGGGATCTTGGGTTCCTTGTGTCCGAAACCAGCAGACAAAAAGGGCCACTATTCTGGTAGGAGCATTGGCCCTGATCATCAAAATGCAATAGGGCTTCTTTGATATCAGGCAGCAGGAGGGGATCTAGGGCATGGAGTAGTCCTCTTGGACATGTTGTCCCACTTGAGTGAAAGAATGACTAGTACAGCAACACCAGCCTGAGAAGGGAGGAGTATCAGGCACTCAGACCCCTCAGGAATGAGAGTTTGAGTCATATCATCAAGTTAGTCACTGAGACCAGGGAAGGTGTGGGTTGGTAAAGAGAATTTAGGATGGATAGTGGAGGAGTAAAAGTGAGTGCCAGTAGCCCCCGGAGACTGCCTGCAGTGATGGGCACTAGTTCTTTCTTCCAGTCTCCCACTTCTAAGTTTGCCCACTAGGGACTGGGAAGCTGTTCCTCTACACATGTGAGGTGGACTTCAGTAGGACAGGTGAGGGCTAGGGCAGCTATGAAGTATAGGCCTTGCATCCTTAAGGTTTACCTTAAAGGGGAATACTTGTCTGACAGGCTCCAGTGGTCAGTGATTTCAGGAGTCATCCCACCATTTGATTGGACGGTGTATTCTTCATAGGCAGCCCTTGCCAGTGATTTTGCAGCTCTACCCCACACTGGACCTCCAGTGGCCGTGCCCTGGAAGTCCCCCATTTGGTTGAAGTGGCCAGATCTGTACTGTGACTGGGCCCTGCTAGGGGGAGGAAGTGGAGGAGGAAATGAAGTGATGGGAGGCCATACACTCCTCTGGCTATCTGGTCAGGAACTACAAGCTGACCTAGGTGATGCTTAGCAGGTCTGTTCACTGGGACCAGAAGTGTTACAAAGATTATACTTTTAGTCCATTGAACAGAGACCTGTTCCGCCTGTGTCTCTGCCTTTCTCTCGTGAATAGAAATATTAAAAAATATTTTATTCATGAGAGAGATACAGGCAGAGGGAGAAGTAGGCTCCATGTAGGGAACCTGATGCGGGACTCGATCCTGGGTCTCCAGGATTCCACCTCGGGCCAAAGGTGGCACTAAATGGCCGAGCCACAGGGGCTGCCCAAATAAAATCTTAAAAAAAAAAAAAAGGAAAAAAGGAGAACCCAAATACTACACCACATGTCATAGGGTTTCAACTAGCTGTGAAAGTAGGTCAACCTTCAACTGGCCAGCTTGGGGGTGGGGGGGTGGGAGGAACTTAACAGGCCAGCTTGGCACTTGAGGGCCAAAAAAAATTCTGAAGTGTGTACAAGATTATCACCAACACACTCTGTATCCTTAGAATAAGCTGTTCCATTAAAGTAGAAGTGTTCACACTGGGAATTGCCCATGAAACAGCTTTCTTTTCGAAAGGGAGTTAACCCTGCTTCCTAAAGTGAGCAACTGATGTGCTGGCAGTACACTCACAGACATGGGTCTAGCTTTGGAAGACTTGACACTCCCTGGCATGGGATTCTGGAGAACTTAGGGGGTGGTCATGAAAGATGCCATGTGGAGACTTGAACTGCAAGGAGAGATGCCCCAGTCAGAGGTAGTGGGAGTGAGACAGGGCCCTGGATCCAAAGAGGAATGTGGGATTTCAAGACCTAGAACAAAACAGAGGAAGGTAGAGATTTTTCCATATACCTCCTGCCCCACAGGTGCATAGGTACCTCCATTATCAGCATCCTCCAATAGGGCTGTAATATCCACATCCAATAAAGTTGTAATATCTTATTTACAATATTGTAATATCTGGGGATGTTTTAGGTTCATTAAGAGTTCATAGTTTACTTCAGGGGTCTACTCTTGGTGGAATAGCATTTTTAGGGTAGTGAAGACCCTCTATGACCTAAGTACATGCTGTTGTGTATTTGACACATAGGATGTACAATGTCAAGTCTCCATTTTAATTTCCTTCAAGAAGCCTCCTGCCAACATCCTAGTATTAACTTCCACTGGTCCTTTTCTCTCTGAAGGGCTTGGACCCTGAGAATCACTTGTTCCCAATGATCTTGATATATGGATTATTTTAGGACAAGGAGATCTGGCAATGCAAGTGTCGGGAAATTCCACCCTCCACTAGAGGCAGGGGAGTTCTTGAACACCTGCTCCCACGAAGTGTCTAATGATCAGAGGGGACATTCCTCTCCCATTGTAAGGGCTACCCATATTGAGGCATGTGCTATTTTCTTTGGGCTCATGTTTAATACCAGTAAAAATTCAGGTAAGAAAGGATTTAGGAGGTTTTCCTTGGACTACGGTCCTGAGAAAGAACAAGTCTACTTACAAGTCTACTTACTGGTAGCTTCCATAATTGATTCCTATTATGGCTGTGCCTGTGATCAGATGCACAGATGCCACAGGAAAACAGCTTTTCAAGTTCTGGGATGTCTGAGAAAAGCAACTCTAAGTCTGGTAAGCTGACCTATTTGACTTTTGCTTTGAGTATACAATCCTTCAAAATTCCAATCTACTTCATTTCCAAGGCCACTGAATCATCTTTCAGCGCAAGCACCTCTGAGCCTCTCCAAGAAATATTGGCCTACATCCTACTAAATACTGTGTTAAGACTCCATTTGTGAGCAGGTTGGCATGTTTTCTGTGATCAGGCGGGGGATAGACCCCTTGCTGTGAGGGGAGTTAGAGCCTCCAGGTTTTTTTTTTTTTAATATTTATTAATGAGAGAGAGATACAGAGGGAAAGGGAGAAGCAGGCTCCATGCAGGGAGCCTGAGGTGGGACTCGATTCCAGGTCTCCATGATCAGGCCCTGGGCTGAAGGCATCGCTAAACCGCTGAGCCACCCGGGCTGCCCTGAGCTTCCAGATTTCTTAGAGTGGATCAATGCCCTTCCAAGGAAGAAAGGAGCATTTCTGGAGAACTTGCGGACGGTCAGGAATTGGAGTCACGTTGGCCATTGTCTGAAACCTATCAAGCAGAGGGCAGAGTGACACCTCTTTGGTCTGAGTTTTGGGGGAACAGCTCTTCCTAGGCCCTGGTAGGCCCCTTCTTCCTGAGCTCAGGAAAGGGAGGAAAGGGCTAGCAATATGATGCATAGCCAGTGTCACTGCATTTGGTCCCAGGACCTTGTCTTCTCCCATCTCCAAAGATTCCCCTGACCCTCAGTCACCACCTTTGCTACCCTCACTGGTTTAGGGGAGAATTAATCCTCATTCCTGAGGAGGAGTCCCCAGTAGACTTCTTCTTCTCAGGTTGGGTTGCAAAACTTGTCCATTCATAGTCACACCTGGGAAAGGGAATACAGTTGTCCAAGTAGATCACTGGGCTACCATACTTTGCCCATTGCCCTCCTCGTATACTGGCAGCTCCACACCTTCACCTGATCAGCCAGAGTCAGCCACCCCTGCTGCAGTCATGACTTTTCCTGCCTGTGGGTCCTGGATACCAGGAATCCAAGTTGTCTGGGCTGCAGTCATATCCTAGGATTCAATGGGACCCTTGCTGTGTCCCCTGGCAAGAATGAGCCCTCCCTCCTATCCTTTCCCCCAAGCTCTTCTCTTGGAACTAGGCCTCTAACCCTGCAGAGCCAAGTTTGAGATAGTAAACACAAAGTCCCCCATGGGTCAGTGGCAATGGTAGTATTATCACCACACCTACTTCTACACTTTGGTTTCTAGACCCATGTTCTCTTTATTGGGATAGACCACCACAGAAGAGTTCTGTTCAGGGTTCTCAATCCTCAAGGATGGCACCCATCCTCACAGATCATTGCTAAACTATTGCTTCAACTGCTTAAACAGCAGGCTAATGTTTTGCTTCATTAGGACCATTCTCTGTGGGGCTATATGCACATGGCATACCTTTAGGTAGGATCTTGGGAACCCACAATCTGATTTTCTCTGGACGGTGTGCTATGAGTGCCACTGTGCACCTTTTTCCTCATCGAGCTCTCTACCAGCCCTGAGGTTTGCTGGATTATGCAGCTCAAGTTTCATGTCAAGGCCATTTGCTCCACAGCCTGGACGTGTTGTAGAGCCCTTTTCAGCTCTCAACCGCAAACAAAGCTGACAGCTTCTTCCAGGTCATTGAGTATGTGGGTTAGAACAGTACATGCCTAGATCTAGAGTATAGCCTCTAGAACCCTCATGGCACCTGTCAGGCACTGGGATTCTTTGCAGTTGTAGATGCAAGATGCCACAATTTCTTTTCCTACAAAGGGATGCCCCAGTGTACCTTAAGCTCTTGAATTCTACAAGATTTTGGGAACTTATTTCCAGAAGAATTGGAGTTTGTCTCCTACCCTCTGAGATACATGTGTTTTACCAAGGCCTCCTATATACTAGCCTCTTCTTACTCCGCATGGTCAACATGACACTGAACTGGCTGGGCATCCTGAAGGGAAAAAAAAAACAATTATGTTGACAGTCCTTCTGTAGTATGGACAGAACAAGTTTAGACAGTCTTGGAAAACTGAATGCATATGGTGATCAGGCTCAGGAGTTAGGCTTGAGTATTATGTCCCTTACCCTTTAATCTTTTGATCCTAATATTCAGCCAAACGTGCTGCTTAATATCGGACATGTTCTCAATCATTTCTACAGTTCTTTGAAAGTCATGGTTCCTTGACTACAATAGTCAACTGCTCTGACCACTTTGCTTGGGTCACTATAAGGGTGTGGAATAATCCCCATTGCTAATTAGGGAGCCAAATTCCATGAACACTTCCCCTGCCTTTAACCTAGTCCTGTAGGAAGTGAACTTAGGGTTGCCATGTCCCACTCACTAGTGGGTCCCCAATAGCCTTCACAAGTGCAGGATCTCCCATTCAATTTCTGGACTCCTGTAATAGATTCTCCCCAGCATGCCCACTTCACTGGGCCCCATCGCCCCTTTCTGTGCTGCCAAGGTAACTCCAGTATTTCATTTAGAACCTCTAGGAAATTTGTGGAGTAAGGTTCTGCCTGGTGAGTTTCTACTGTCCTGGAGGTCTTAGAGTATATTCCAAGAAAGGGACTCCACGTTGACAAGCTCCTTCATTCCATCTTAATTTAAGCCCCTTTAGATCAAGCAGCTTCACTATCCGGTCCTATGTGAACTATCCTGGCTCCTAGAGCCACATGTTTAGACGGCTAGCTGTTTTTGGTAGAGACCAGTTCTGGTTCCCCTGCTTTATCTTCTCCTGGACCATACCATAGAAACCTGATAACTCTTATGAGAAGAGTGGCCCAGTTTCTCGGCTGTGAAGGCACCACCAAGGAAGCCAAGATGGTCCCACCCAAGGAATCTGGGACAGGTGAGATTCAGTACTATGCTCCAGGAAAGCCTGCTGCAACTTCTACAGGAGATGCTGCCTTTGAGCTCAGCTGCACATCAAGGCCAGAGGATTCCCAGGAGTAGGAATTAAGGATCCTGGGGCCTGCTCCACCACGGAGAATTCGAACTCCTGGGAGGAGCCCAGTTTTTATGATGTTTGGTGCTTCATAACCATGTGGCGGGCTTCCTTGCCAGGATGAGGCACTTGGGTTTTGGTAACCATAGGTAGAGGTGCTTCATGTGGACATAGAGCCTCAGGAATGGTGTTCCTGCAGCCAGACTGGCCATTCACATGTTCCTTCTCCCTCCCTGTCCCAGGGGCTAACACTGCCTAATCAGTGCAAGATTTAGGCTCAGTCTAATCCTGGCTGTGTCAGGAGCCTCTTAGACCCTAGCCTGAGAGCAAGAGCCAGGCTTTGGGGGGGGGAGGGTAGTTGAATATTTAGCCCCTGAATATTTCATTGAACCAGAGAATGCCTAGATCTTCTGTTTCTCAGCCTCAAGCCCTAGCAGGACTATGGAGGATGTACAGGCATTTCAGAAGCCCTAGAAATATCACCATTTATTTAGGAATGAACATGAATTATGGAGATGAACACTCAGGTCTCCTACTGGCTCTGAGGTTTTCTCATATTGGAGACTTCTTGGAGGTTTCTCCAAGCTGTGAGGAAACCAGGACCCCCAGGTTCATCCAGAACCACACATGAAGGGTCTATTTTTATATGTGAACTGATTTCTTTCAACACTAGTCAGAACTCAGGCAAAAAGCCTCCAAGATACAGGAGACCCAGTTAACGTTAGAAAGATAGGAGCATCATGGTAGACCACCACCTCAGCCATGCTGGTGGAGCCCTTATTTTGGGCCCTGTACCCAAGGGCCTGCCTGGCCGCATACCCCCACTAGCCCACTCACCCCTGATTTTTTACTTCCGGTCTCTTTAGCATTCTCCAGCATTTCTCTTTCGGCAATCTGGACTTTCAGTTCACCGTTTCACAATACCAAATTCTACCGGGACATATACGAGTCAGTTATTTTGTTTAGCACTATACCAAGTTTTCCTTTTTGCTACAAATTAGCAGCATAATCACATCTGAGAGGTTTACAGAAAAAAAAAAAAGCCAGAACATAGAATTATAGGAACTTTCTGCATCCTGGGCATAATGAGCCTATGATAGTTCTGTTTCATGATGTTATACTAAATTTGGAATTTTGAGTTTCTGAAGAGTATTATGATCAGTTGAGAGGCTCTGAGAAAACACTTTAGAAGTTTGGGGGGAAAAAATGATCTGTTCCCAAGACAAAGTTATACTTAAGTCCAGATCAACTAAGTGAATCCTACAGATGGATTTTCAGTTGGAGTGGTTAGTCTTAATTTAGGTTTAATTTGAGACTTAACCTACAATGTCCATGTGAGTAAGGTGCTGTTTGGGAGTAACTGCCTATAGGTCTGAGAGTTGAGACACAAGGTCTTAAAGTACTTACCAAATGGCTCTTTTATCTAGAAGTTCCTATGATGATTGAGGATTAGGGTTTTCTTGTACACAAATGAATTCCCTGTTTTCAGTAGGATAGCAAAGTATGGCTTAATACAATCAGTTGGAAAAGAACTATGGGATGGCCCGTGAGATCTTGTTTTTCTGTAAGTGAATAAACGCTAATGTGTGAGGAGTTAAGCTATCAGCTTTTGACTTTCAGGCTTCCAGGTACGTTTTTACCTACTCCCCTACCCCACATTAGGAAAAAACTTAAGCGTATTGAAAAGTTGAAGTTTTATAGTGCTGCACCACTTAGTCACTACAGTTACCATTTTGGTATTTGCTTTGTTTTTGATGTATTTGTTACAGGCGTCAGCTGCGTTTGCCCTAAGTACATAGAGTAGTTAATATGCATGTTCTAGTTCGATATTGGTTTACAGCTTCTTCCCTTTGAAAGAAAAGGCACTTAAGATCTGTGCATCTCATCACAAGGGTGCCATTTAAGCCATGTTGGAAGTGCCTGTGCCAATAACCCAAATCCTGATCACAAAGTCCTCACTACCCCAGAGATCTCCCTTCAAGTCTGCTCTCTTCCCTTTTCTGTCCTGTGTACAGCTCAGGACATTGAAGACCAAGAGTAGAATTTACATTCTTTCTGGATCATTTATTATTTCATACAACCTCTCGCTTTCATTTTGACTAAATCTATTGGCAGAAGGGTCTTGACCTTCACCAATATTTCTATCCCTTTAACCTTGTAAATTTAACAGGAGCTATTACTCCAAGGCCTGGCCATTCCTGAGGGTGTCTGGGTCTAACAGAGGACCTGCACCTCGGACCTTCCCTGGTCTCGGCCCATCATACTACTTCAGCATGTCCTAATGTATCTTACTAGTTCAGCTAAGTCCTCTTGTACAAATTTAATCTTGAGACCATAAACTGAGACAACACAAAATAAAGCTGGGTATTTGGGTTGGCTGGTTTTGGAGAAAGATGGAGTAGGTATCGCCAGTCATCCTGGATTTTCTCAAGCTAAAAACTCCTAAGAATCTGTTCCCTAGCCAGTACAGACTGGTCAGCTCCATGAACTCAAGTATCACCATGGATATAGAGGTCCTTTTACATAGCCTCATTTGCTACAGGTGAGCAGCAAGACCCTAAGTCATTTCAGCTACCAGCTCTTGCAGAATTTGCTTCATTTGAGCCACTTTCCCCCCACAATCCTCCCTTTAGTATTCAACAGTCAGTGGCCAAACAGATGCGAGTGTAGAATACCTGCATGCTTTGACCTAAGGCATTTTTGGGCTTGGATCCAAGTTCGATGGCTCTTTTGCCCTCGTCTTAGGCTTAATACCCATCCATCCTGTCCGACTATTTCTCAATATCTTCTGGAAAAATTGAAACAGGAGAGAACTACAAGATTCAGGGGGAAAATCATGCTGCTTACTGATACTCGGTCATTGGAAGTTTATCTGCATGTAGGCAACAGAGATCTTAGTGCCCTCATTCCATCGTTGTGGGGTGACAAGTTTGCCGGTATTCAATAGAACTGCTAGGAAGACCAGCACTATAAGTCTTCTTTCCATCCCTGTCCCCCTTGTTGGCCTCTTGGTCAACGGAAGAAATAAGACCATCCAGATCTTAACTATTGTAGCAATTCCAATTAGAGAGCTTTCCTGGGAATGTAGCCTGTAGTTAGACTGAAGTCACTCCTACTCCTTAATTGCCAAAGATGTAGAATCATCTGACTTAACAGATGTACAGTTGAATCCTAACCAGAATCTTTAAAGCATCATCCAACTCTAATACAAAGTTATTGGAAACAGAGCTTGTTAGTTCTTAGAGACCTAGTAGCCAGGGACCTAGGTTACTAAGTGCTATTCATGTTGAATACTGGTCCAAAAATACAGCTGGGTCAGTTCTAGAAAGCCAGGTGGTTTTTGTTTTTGACCTATTGACTTGTTCTTGACCATATTCTAGTTCCAGCAAGAAGCATTTGTACTAGCTCCAATTCCTCTTTACCCAACTAAGAACTAAGTATAATTGCTCAACTATAGCTAGTGAATTTATATTTTTGGGCCTCTAGACAAGAGCAGGTGTCACAAGTAGCTTTTTTTTTTTTGGAGGAGAGGAGTTACTGACCACCTTCCATTTGTATTATTCTTATCATGGGAATCCACGCTTGTGTATCATGCAGGAGGGAAGTATCGGTCTTAGAAGTTTTCCAGTAGCCCGTACTTGCCTTAATTTGGGGGCTTCTGGATATCCTTAGGGAAGGACAGTCTACTGGAGGGGAGAGCATTTTAAATATCTGGAAGTCTAACAATCAGCCCCAATAGAGGATTAGTAGGGAGCAGGGGGGCAGGCAGATTTAAGCCTGGTATCTGCATAGCAGTAGTACCCGATTTGGATACATCCTATTTTGAGAGTACAAGTATTGTTTATCACAGACTTAGCCTCAATCTTGACCTCTGCTTCCATGGTGAGGGAGACCAAGAACCAGGACTTGAACCAGGAGATATTATCATTGTTTTAGATCAGAAGGACCATGCTGTTTTTACTCGACGAGGAGAAGATCTTTTCATGTGTATGGATATACAGCTGGTTGAAGCCCTGTGTGGCTTTCAAAAGCCAATATCTACTCTTGACAACCGAACCATCGTCATCACCTCTCATCCAGGTCAGATTGTCAAGCATGGGGATATCAAGTGTGTGTTAAATGAAGGCATGCCAATTTATCATAGACCATATGAGAAGGGTCGCCTAATCATCGAATTTAAGGTAAACTTCCCCGAGAACGGCTTTCTCTCTCCTGATAAACTTTCTTTGCTGGAAAAACTCCTACCTGAGAGGAAGGAAGTAGAAGAGACTGATGAAATGGACCAGGTAGAACTTGTGGACTTTGATCCCAATCAGGAAAGACGGCACCATTACAATGGGGAAGCATATGAGGATGATGAACATCATCCTAGGGGTGGTGTTCAGTGTCAGACTTCTTAATGGGGCTGGTGAATAACACTGCTGCTGGCATTTTATATGCAGTAGTGGATGAGTGAAGGACTATAATCATAGCTCACTACTTGCTATTGTTTTTGTTTTAATATTCAACTATAGTAGTGTTTTAAAAGTTAAATGAAGAATAAACTCAAATATAAAAGCTCTGACTTTGCCCTGTATGTATGATGACTTCAGTGTGCAAGATTCTGAGTGGATTAGAGCATGTTGGAAAAAAAAATTCTTCCATTTCTGCAATGGTCTATTTGATTCCTTCGAACCTAGCCCACCACTAGCATATATTCCTGATGAACTGGCTTTGGCTGATAGGGTTGGAATGAAGTCAGCAGCAGTCCTGATTATTGCAAGAGGCTTAAAACTGGAGGTAGTATTAATGATAGGAGGGGAATTGGGGAATTGAAGTATTAGAGGAAATCTGTAGAAGGAAGTCTGCCTTCTGAAGTGTTTAGAGGTGGTACTAATTGGTCTGAAGCATAAGGGTAAAGACCATGGTTCTTCCAGAGTGGCTTAGGCCTAAAATAGAGACCCTGTGTTAAGAACTGTCTTGTTCCCTGGGGAAGATCAGAGGGCCTTGAATGGCCTTACAAGTTCCCCACTAGACTCTGCTCCTGTGGAGGAGGCCCCCCAGCTAGACAACCCTTCTTGTTAAGGGACTAGGCACAGCTTCTGCTTATCCCTAGGTGTCTGGTTTCCATTCCCTGCTAGCTTATAGAATTAGACAAAACTTAAGACATCTTCCATGGGAACCAGAGGACACCCACATCCTTGTCACTACAGAGCCAGCCTTTTACAACTCCTGGTTGTCCCTGTTCCATATGGCCCACATGGCATGTGTCCTCACCTAGGCTGTATGTAGGACAAGTTTCTGATATCTCATTATATCCCCGTACAGTGGTAATTGTTTACTTGCTCATCCATGGGTGAATAGGAGATTAAAACTGTTATATTCACAGCAGTAGTCATGGTCTGAGACAACATTCAGGATAGCTTTGTTTTTGCTTAAGTGTCAGAAGATGGGAATGGGGGCCAGAAGGATGAAGATAAGCAAACCAAAAGGTTTTTGTACTTTGATAATACTTAGCTGCCAACTATAGTTAGGAGTAAGGAGAGATTCTGGGAAGTATATATTAAAAAAACAAATTCAGGGGTCGGGCGGTTTGAACAAGACGAAGACGGAATCGAAGCCGGGCACAGGCAGTGGACGCGGTCCCGCCGAGAGCCGAAGATGGCAGTGAACGTATACTCAACGTCCGTCACCAGTGATAACCTAAGTCGACATGATATGCTGGCCTGCATCAATGAGTCTCTGCAGCTTAATCTGACAAAGATTGAATAGTTGTGCTCAGGGGCTGCCTATTGTCGGTTTATGGACATGCTATTCCCTGGCTCCATTGCCTTGAAGAAAGTGAAATTCCAGGCTACACTAGAGCATGAATACATCCAGAACTTCAAAATACTACAAGCAGGTTTTAAGAGAATGGGTGTTGACAAAATAATTCCTGTGGACAAATTATTAAAAGGAAAGTTTCAGGACAATTTTGAATTTGTTCAGTGGTTCAAGAAGTTTTTTGATGCAAACTATGATGGAAAAGACTATGACCCTGTAGCTGCCAGACAAGGTCAAGAAACTGCAGTGGCTCCCTCCCTTGTTGCTCCAGTTCTGAACAAACTGAAGAAACCTCTCAGCTCTAGCAGTGCAGCTCCACAGAGGCCCATTGCAACACACAGAACTAATGCAACCCCTAAGGCTGGCCCGGGTGTGGTGCGAAAGAATCCTGGTGTGGGCAACGGGGATGATGAAGCAGCTGAATTGATGCAGCAGGTCAATGTATTGAAACTTACCGTCGAAGACTTGGAGAAAGAGAGAGATTTCTACTTTGGAAAGCTAAGAAACATTGAATTGATTTGCCAGGAGAACGAAGGGGAAAACAACCCTGTATTGCAGAGGATCGTGGACATTCTCTATGCCACAGATGAAGGCTTTGTGATACCTGATGAAGGGGGCCCACAGGAGGAACAAGAAGAGTATTAACAGCCTGGACCAGCAAAGCAACATCCGAATTCTTCACTCCAAAACATGTGCTTAACTGTAAAATATCCCATTTTATTATTCTTAGAGGACTCACTGGTTTCTTTTCATGAGCAAACAGTACTTCTTCTTAAAGTGCACTTTGCAGAAGTTTCACCCCTTTTCCAATGAGTTTGAGTTGGGAGCTTTTACCCTGTAGCAGAGCAGTATTAACACCTAGTTGGGTCACCTGGAGAACAGAGAGGCTGACCATGGGGCTCACTGTGTGGATGCTGGTAACACTCACTGCTGGAGAAGGTGCTTTTTATGTTATACACTCAGGTGGAGTCCTCAGTAGAGAAATGTAAAGACTGATTTGAATTTTAAGCTAACGTGAAATCTTGGCAGAGAACGTTTTAATAAATAAATGCCTTAAGAGTATTTAAAATATGCTTCCATATTTCAAAATATAAAATGTACCATGACAGGAGATGTTACATGTTTGACAAGGTGTCTGGGAAGGAAGGGCCAGACCTCTGGACCTTTGGAATCTGCTGTTCACAGGCCTTGCAGGGCTGCTTGAATCCTCAAAGACCTAGACATTGGCTCAAAAGGGAAGTTTAAAACGTTGCTCTGTAAAGCCATTTGGTGTCCTTGACCAATCGTATCCCTCCTCTAAGAAGCAAGAGGCATTGTTGCCTGGATGAATAGAGGGCACGCTTCAGCCCTGAGATGTTGAAGAGCTTGAATTTCATTGAACATTTCTCTGACGATTTTTCCAGTTATCCCTGAAATTTCTATGTATTGTGTTTTTGGGAAAGGAGGTGTGTCCAGTTTCTAAATCTAACAACTACTTTTGGGGACTTGCCCACATGTCTGGGATTTGAATGGAGCTCATGTCCCATTTTACTGTCTTTTAAGTTTACATTGAACATGTTTCTCTTCTCGGCTCCCTGTGCCCACTGGGGACTCCTCTTTGGCTCCTTAAAGTTTGCTGCTTAGAGTGTAAGTTCAGCAGGCAGGTGGTCACGCTGCAAGTCTTTCTGGACCTCTGGCAAAGGGAGTGACTAGTGAAGGCCATTGCTACCTTAGGATCTGCAAGGCTGGGTGTTCTCGGTACCTGCTGTCCACCACCCTCCACTGTTATCGGAATACTTTGCCAGTGCACTAATCTCTTTGGAGATAAAATTCGTTAGCGTGTTGCTAAATGTTCATTTTCTTTTGCAGAAGATACAGTACCGTGTCTGAATTAATTATTAATATTTAAAATATTTCATTCCTTAACTCTTCCTCATTGCTTTGCCCCTAGCCTATTCAGTTCCTTTGTTTGGCAGAATTCTGCAAAATGTGTGTCACCCACTACTGAGATTGTTCAGCCCCCAATGTATTTGTGTTGATTTGTTCCTGGTGGTAGCTTGTCCTAAAATGTGTGTAGAAAGCAGATATTTTATGATAAAATTGTTGTGTAGTGCATGCTCTGTGTGGAATTCAGAGGACAACCCAGATTCAGTGATTAACAATGCCAAAAAAATGCAAGTAACTAGCCATTGTTCAAATAACAGTGGTGCTATTTCTCTTTTGTGGCCTTTTAGACTTTTGTTGCCCTAAAATACCATTTTATTGGGAACCCATTTTCCACCTGGTCTTTCTTGACAGGGTTTTTTTCTACTTTAAACAGTTTCTAGATAAAATTCTGTATTTCAAAAAAAAAAAAAACAAAATTCACTCTTCTTTCATGGTCTTGAGTAGTCCCTGTTGTCAGCAGCTTAATTTTAGAGTGGTGGCTGGAAGTGACCTATTCCCTGAAGAAGTCCCCTGCCAGAAGATTCTAGAATAGAGAAGTCAGCATACTTGCTAGGGATCTTGAGACATGAGCAACAAACCAGCAAAAAAAATTTCCTGGGTGATCTTCTAAGCTCCTAGATGCCCTTGCCTGGGCGCTGCAGATGTCTGCAGCCAGGAGATGCCAACAGGCACAGATAAGAAATAGCCCCAAGGAATAACTCCAGCCAGAAGCCTGAGGCAAGGACACCCAATGGGACAAGAGTGCTTTACTGGCACCTGCCCATTCTTGGTGAGAGGAAAACAACCCAAGCTCCTTTCTGACCATAATGAGCACTACCACAGCAGAGTTCACAGAAGAAGCTGTTCCCTTTACAGTTATTAGGAGAGGGACACCTCCTGGAGTCTGGGGCAGCAGCACACTTCCCCCTCCAGCTAACATGGAGGGAATGACTGGAGTCTTGCCATCTGGGCAACACACCTGGAGACCGACCAGGAGAGCTCTGCAGGTGCTTAACTGAATGGACATTTGTTTTTGTTTTTTTTTTGTTTGTTTGTTTGTTTGTTTGTTTGTTTGTTTTTTTTGAATGGACATTTGATCCACAGCTCGTGAAAGTGATGTACATTCTGGGCTGATTAACTACCTGCTCAAATGGGGACATAGGCCTGTTTTATAAGAACAGGATTTTAAGCCTGATTTCTCAATACAGCCGAAAATTACTCCTACTGAGAGCCAGGAAAATTTCAGCTTGAAGGGGGAAGACAGACAAGAAGTGAACACTGAGAACAGATTAGAACGATCAGAGAAGGGTTGTCAGATGCTCCAATGAACAGTTATGAACACTTGAAACAAATGGAAAATAGAAAATCTCGAAATAGAAGACGTGCATTTCAGTTGGAGAACTATTGGACTTTCCCAAGTTCTAACTCACTGGCTGGACTCGAATAGAGAGGACAGAAGAGAATTCATGAACTTGAGGTAGAGCAGAAGTAATCTGTTCAGATTGGGTCAATAGAACCAAGTGGTCTGCAGAACCAGGGCTCGCCTTGATATCATTGAGGTACCCCTAACTCTAGCAACATGCAGGAAATTGGGTCAGCCTTAAACTTCTAGGTCTATTCTCTAGTTCTACAGAGAATTTCATCTCCCAGGACGATTGTAGAACAGGCAGGTTAAGAAAGTCCCTTCAGGAGAGTTTGTCCTAGGAATACTGTAGTCAGAGCAGGATCATTGGAAAGAACATCTTCCCCAAGCTCCTGGCATCCTGTATCCCAGGATATCTTTGGTTACAGACCCAAAGACAAGCAGATGGACTTAGTACTGTATACCTCCTCTACTCAAGGACAGAACAGTGACAGACAGAAATAGCCACATCCTTAGAGGCCAGGGGTAGGCAGTAGGGAAGGAGTCCCAGAGGCAGCCCTGACCACTAAGCCCAGCTCTAGGCAAGGGCTTTCCCAAGCTGACCTAGTTCATGGAGCTAGCACCTCTGGCTGGTGAGAGGTCAGAGCTCTACTTGGTCCATGTCAAAAAGCCAAGGGACCTCTGATTTTTGGGATGGGGTGGTGGTGCTAAGAATCTGGCTGTGCTTCAAGCACATGCAAGGAGAATGCTCTAGGGAGAGATGTGCCTCAGGGTCACTACGGTGGTCAGGGATCTGGAACTGGTCAGGAGATACTTTCCAAGACAAGGGCAAGTTGCTGTCTCTGCACTAATGTGAAGAATTGGAAGACCCAGCACATTGGGTCTTGGAGGGCTCAGACCTGTGGAACAGTTCACCCTTACAGCTGCTATTTTGGAGTAGGATGCAGAGCCAAGGCGGCTTGGCTTCATGCAGGCCAGTATAGGGGTGGCCATGCCACGTAGTATACAACTTAACAGATAATATGGAAGGATCTAGGGCAGAGAGAATACAATATAGAGCTAACAAAAAGCCTCAGTTGATTGATCACAGATTCCTAGAGAAGCAGCATGCCTAGTCCTGCTAGTTTGATAGTCAATTCCTCTCATGCCAGGGTCCTGGGAGTGATACATGCCTAGAGAGGGGTCACTAAATGCCTGCAACTTTCCAGTGACTGAACTATCAAACTGGATGTCATCTGACACAAGTAATCACAAGCTCATACTGCATAGAAGGTCAGTACAACAAATTTGAGACCAAGCTAACTCCGAGGTCAAAAGACTCCAGTTTCACCAGGTTACCATCTTGCGTCTGAGGGTTATTCCCATTCAATCTCTGGTCCTGGTTTGAACCTTGATCCTAAGGCTCATGCTGACTTGACTTAGTTTGTGCATGAGGGTCAGGCCTGACTTGAAGTCAAGCTCAGCCTGACTTGAAGGCGTTTGAAGAACTTTGGCCAGACTCCATCCTCTGTACGTGTTGTGCTGAGGTCTATCACCTGGGGAGACCCATCACTGTCCTTCAAACCTCGGGGAGGTGGGAGTAAAGCGGTATTTGAGAGGATTCGGTCATTTGACCTAGGCCTGATGCATTCTTTAGAAGAACACAAGTTTGGCCTTGTGTGGCCCTGGAATCTCCTGTGTTCGATGCCTGTCTAGAGGCCCACGGAGAATCTGGTTTCACTGGACATCACCAGGGGTACCAGTGTCCTAGAAGTGGAGTCTATCCTGGTGGTAACTCTAGAGGAGGTGGGTGGTTTCAGACTAGAAGCCCCCCCGCCTTTTTTTTTTTTTTTAAACACCATACTTGGTTTGCAGACATGAACTTCCCAGCTTCTCTGGGCTTCTGGTTAAGATTTTTTTTTTTTAAATGGTATCAGCCAGCTTCCTTTCCTTCACTCCAGGGCTACAGGCTCTCCCTGAACAGAAGACTTCAGGTCACCTTTTTCTATTTCGCATTGGCTCAGCCTTCTTTGACTCTTCTTGCTACGGTCACTTGTCACCACAGATTGTTCTCTGGTTAACTTTCCCTTGTCTTGGTTCCCTGTAGGAACCTGTCAATGGTTTCTGGTGTGTGTGAATTTGTAAGAATATTCTTGTATAAACTACTAGTACCATGATCAAAACATGTGCCCAAACTCAAGGTATAACAAGCATGTGTAGTTTTTACATAAGATACACCTGAGGAAAAAAGCCCTCTTTATCCCTGACCCCTAAGACCCAACTATCTTGAATTCCAAGGTACTTCTCACCTTGTTAGCCAGTTAAAGACAGCATAGAGCTTAAGAAGCACACTTCTTGACCTTGCCAAGGAAACCAAGTGTTCTTGCAGAACACAAGACGTTGCTAGGTAGGATGCTCCTACTTCATCTACAGAGGATTCAAGCCGTGTCCTGTCCTAGTGAGCACAGTTATGATGTATGAAGGTCAAGGCCCACACTGTAGACCCAGAAGGGTTATTGGTCAGGTTCCTGAGTGAAAGCTGGCTCTCCACTCCATCTCCTTGATCTTTGGAGTGCTGTCATATTTGATTGTACCAGGAAACTGGGCATTTGTGGCCAAAGTTCTTGTTCCCTGATGGTACGTTGGGAGGTCCTTTGTTTGGAGTTGTGGTCCATGCTGGTGTTCTAGAACAAGACCACCTAGCATGAGGCGCAAGGAAAGGAGAAGCTCTGAGCAGAATTTAATGAGAATTTAAGCTTCAAGCAGTTCACTGTCAAAGCTATTTGCTCTTATTGATCAAGCTTGGTTCCTCACTCCACTTTCTTGAACTTTTTTCATACTGGCCTCCCTACCTCGAGTATCCAGCAATTGTTCATCCTTCCTGAAAAAAAGGTTTTTTGGGCCCATTCTCATTTCCACTGCCATGTACACCCTGGGCCAAACCACATCTTGATTTCTACATGGTGCTCTTAACTGGTCTCTTCCCTACCACCCGTCTTCTACAACAAGAACTTAAGGCTCTTAATGGCTATTTTTTCCGCATTGAGTGAAATGGGAATCTAGTGGTGAGCTTTAAGTAGAAGACCAAACACAAAGTCCTTGCAGGATCTATGACCTGAGACTTTCCTATACTCACTTGGCTATATGGTCTACACCACTGACTAGAGAAGGGGCTCCTTGCTGGTGGAGGCACATTTGCTCCCTTAGATTACCACTATACATTATAGGTACTCCATATTTGTTCATTTAAATTCGATTTGTCAACCTACTATAACAACCAGTGCTCATTCTATCAAATACCCTCCTCAGTGTCTGTCACAGCTACCCTATCCCCCCCACCTACCCCTCATTCTGCAACCCTTTGTTTCCCCAGAGTTAATCTCCCTCTAATTCCAACCCCCCTCAGATCCCCTCTTTTCAATCCCTTTCACTATTTCTTATATTCCATGTATGAGTGAAACCATAGGATTTGTCCTTCTGATGGACTTCACTCAGTATAATACCCTCCAGTTCCACCCACACTGAAGCAAATGGTGGTTGTCATTTTTAATGACTGAGTAATATTTCATTGCATATACAGACCACATCTTCATCCAGTCACCTGATGAAGTACATGGAGACTCCTTCCATAGTTCGGCTATTGTGGACATCACCGCTATCGTGGTGCAGGTGTCCTAGCATTTCACTACATATCTTTGGGGTAAGTGCTCAGTAGTGCAATTGTCGGGTTTTGGGTATTTGACTTTGAGGAACCTCCAGTTTTCCAGAGTAGCGGTACCAGTTTGCATTCCCACCAACAGTGCAAGAGGGTTCCCCTTTCTCCCACAACCTCTCCAATATTTGTTGTTTCCGGTCTTGTTCATTTTCGCCATTCTCGCTGGTGTCAGGCGGTCTCATTGTGGTTTTTGACTTGTGTTTCCCTGATGGCAAGTGATAGAGCATTTTTTCACATGCCCGTTGGCCATATGTAGGTCTTTGGAGACACTTCAGGTCTTCTGCCCCTTTAGTGACTGGATGGTTTACTTGGGTGTTGAGTTTGATAAGCTCTTTATAGATCTTGGATACTAGCCCTGTATCTGATAGGTCATTTGCAAGTATCTTCCCCCATTCTGTAGGTTGTCTTTTAGTTGGTTTCTTTTGCTGTTCAGAAGCTTTTAATCTCGAAGTTCCAAGTTCATTTTTGCTTTGGTTTCCCTCACCTTTATTAGATTGGTCTTGCAAGAGGCTGTGGACAAATTCAAGGTTTTTGTCCGTTCTCTAGGATGTTGTATTCTTGTCTCACATTTAGATACTTCAGCCATTTGGAGTTTATCTTTGTGTATGGTGTAAGAATGGTCCAGTAGCATTCTTCTGCATGTGGTGGTCCAATTCTCCCAGCACCATTTTTTTTTTGAAGAGTGTCATTTTTCCAGTGGATATTCTTTCCTGCTGTATCCAGTATTAGTTGACCAGAGTTGAGGGTCCATTTCTGGGTTCTGTTCCATTGATCTAGTGTCTGTGCCAGTGCTATAATGGTCTTAATGATCAGCTTTGTGATACAGCCTGAAATCAGGCATCATGATTCCCAAGCATTGGTTTTCTTCTAGATTGACTGATTTGTTGACATATGGTTGCTCATACTTTAAGAGTCTTGTATTTTTTCAGTATTGGTGATCTTTCATTCATGATTCAGTGTTTTTAAATAAGGCCAGACAAGAAAAAGGACCATTAAAGTGAAAATTTTTAAAATAGTAAAAGGGAAAAAAAAAAGGTGGAGTAGATAATAGAGTCTCCCAAAGGGGACCCTAGAGGGTGATCCTCCTGGTTTAGAATGGATTTCATTCTCTATGTTAGAAGATGCTCAAATCCAAATTTAAGTAAACCAGCAATACTCATCAACTACAAAAATGTAAAGATAGAAGAGGGGGGCAGACTGGGAAGAGACTGTAGTCTCACAGAATGAGCCAACATGGTGTTCCAATTGGTTTTGGGTGTATCTTGATCCAGGCGTTAGAAGGCATTAACTTTTATCATTGGAAAACAAAATGAGACAACCCGCCCCCCCATATCCCATGGGTCTACCAGAATTAAGCTGACTACATTGAAGGGAATCCAGAAGAGATCTATCTAAAACATGTAATTGTAGCAATATGAAAGTCCAAAAGGAAAAAGCTTAGAAACAAGTTGGTAAAATGTAGCTAAGGTGGGAAGAAAAAAATCTTGGGAATTTTTAACTTTATACAAAAAAAAGTTGTGATTAACGAAAGAGGGTGGGTTTTTTGTTCAAAATTTATTCGTGAGAGACACAAAGACACAGGCAGAGGGAGAAGCGGACTCCCTGCAAGGAGCCCAGTGTGGGACTTGATCCCAAATCCTGGGATCATGACCTGAGGTAAAGGCAGATGCTCAACTGCTGAGCCATCCAGGCATCTCCAACCCTCTTCTTTATGCTGTTTTCCCCTTCAGCCCTGGAGCTTTCCAGCGCTGCTTGTCCAGTGAGCTTGCTTTTCCTTTATTCTACTGGTAGTTCTGGGGAGGGGCCTGTTGCACGGATTCTCAGGTGTCTGTGCCTGAGAGGAGATGCCCTGCCTCTTGCCAGGTGCAGGACTCAGTATGAGCTGTTTGTCCTGTGAGGCCTTTGTTCCCTAGGTCTTGCCCCTTCCTTATGAAAGTCGAGGAGAAAAAAAAAAAATGGAGGCAGCCAGATCTCCAGAGCCAAGAGCTCCGTGTGAGTACTGAACCGGGGCCTCCTCGTCCACACTGGTCCAGATGCTCCCGGGGACAGGTGAGGATGCACCAATCTGTACAACTCGCAGGGTGCCCAGTGGCAGGAAAGCTCTTGTTTTCCTGTGCCCTCCGCATTTCCACCAGTCTCCCTGGGGGAACAGGATAGCCAGCTTTGTCCGCTTAGGTGTCCTCGGATCCAGGGCCTGTGCTCCTGGACCTACGCTCCCAGGGACCCCCTTCTCCTGAAGGGAATAGAGGACAGCCACCTCCATTGCTGGGCTCTAGGGCAAAGAGCTCTGGAGCAGGCCCATGTAACTGGCAGGCTTCTCCCAAATGTCCAGGAGGGTTGTGGTGCTCTGGCAGTATTAGAGATCAGGCCACGATTTGCTATGAGCTTTACCGAGATCAGGCCACGATTTGCTATGAGCTTTTCCTCCGGGTGCTCCTCTACTAGGGTCTTCAGGAATCTTGAAGCTTCACTGCCCCCTCCCCGAGTCTGCACTACTTCCCTGCTAAGCACTTTTCAGTCAGGGAAAGCTCAGGCATGGATTTTTTTTTTTAAGTTCCCATTTGCCCATGGCTGGGTTTTCATGCCTGGAAGCTTGTGGGGGCTTCACTTTCACCTAGGCTTGTCATGGTTCCCCCCCTTCCACTCCTTGTCAGGAGCAAAAACTGTAGCATTCCAGCTGTTCTCTTTACATCTCAGGTTGTATTCATAGGTGTTCAGGATGTTTTGAAAGTTATTTAGGGAAGTTTGTGGGAGCAGGAGTTGAGGACCCCTACACTTCCCCCATCTTGCCTTGACCACTCTAGGTACTCCATATTTGAATGGACTAGCATCCATTAGTTATAGGCCACATTGTTTCCCCCCCCCCACTAATGTTCTATAGGATACGAATGGGTTTTTCCCTTCTACTGAAAATACAAGCAGAAAAGTAGGTCAGTGGGAAACCCTGGTGGCTTTAGCTTTGCTGGTTTAGTGGTTTTACACTGGTAAATAAGTCTTAAGTTACCTGCCCAAACATGGTTAGGGCACCAAGCTGGGTTTAGACTTAAGAACCACATACAGAAACCCACTTGTATAGGTAGGAACAGCCATATTACTAGTTGAACTGGTTGGAAGCCCCACCTGGCCAGGCTTCCTAGAGCTCCAACATCAACCAAATAGGCAAGGACTTGAATGGAGACCTAGGAATTGCTTATTGGGCAATTCTTGAGTAGGTACCAGCCTCCAAGGGATTCTTTGAACCAGTGTAGGCCTAGGAGCCAGAGTCTGGGGAATGAGGTCTAGAGGAAAACAAGCTGAGTGAGTTGTACTGGCTGTGGCTTTCTCTGAACATTTTCAGCCTATTTCCTAGTGTCCTTGGAGGCCCAAGTCCCCTTCAGCTCTATACTTGTATAGACTTCTACAGAAGTCTAGAGACTTCTATAGTCTCTACCATGGTTGTCTTAAACTACACATAGTTCCGAGGATCCAGAGAGCCACTTGTGTTTTTACTACCCACGATGTGCCACACGGACAAGAGTCCTGCTCAGAAGACAGGAGAAAGCAGGATTCCATTTGCTGTTTCTGCAGCTGTAACAGAAGGTCACACGGCCTACTTTAGGACATCACCAGTGAAGCCTTTTCTTTCAGCCTCTCAACACCCGGGTCTTACCAGGCTGCAGACAAGATGAGAGAACACTTGCCATTATCTTGTTCTAGAGGCAGCAGGGATAATCATTAAGGAGTGAGGTGGTTAGGATAGTTGCCTTAGGCTCTTTGATCTTCACCTCCATCTTCAGAGGTGGGGACATGTTGAGGTGGAAGGAAAGGTGACCTCGTTTCCCTTGGAGTATCCCAGGAATCCCCCACTCCCACACCTATTTCTTAGCACGAAACACCTCCAATGCGTTTCCATCTTGAAAGATTGTACCAAGTCAACAGCAAGGCAGGGTTATAGATTTTACTAAGCCTCGGCAAATACATAGGAGTGTTCCAGTTGCTCTGTCAAAGTGAATTACTTTTTGGAAGGCCATTCCGATGTGTTCCCCTCACCACTTCACACTCTGAAGCCAGGCATGAAGCCTAGAACACGGGTTTTACTGCAGAGTGCATAGAGCGCATTTCTGTACACCAGTTGCCATATTCGACATGACAGCTTGGGGACGGTTACAGTTAGTGCAGCCCACTGAGTGTATGACACTAGAATGGATAAGCCATAGTAGGTTTATAATGAAATACCATACAGCGGTGGAGAACTGCTACAAATAATATGCAGAAGTTTCAGACAAGGGTGAAGAACTATATAGAAATGGAGTCCTGTGGTATATGAAGTTCAAAACCGTTTGTGTTTTCACTTTTTTTTTCATTTTAGTTGAGTCTGTATTGTACAGGAGAGCATAACTTAAGCTCAGAATAGAAGTCATAGCATCTTCCAATGAATTCTAGGTAGCAAACGAAAAAACTAATTACAATAGTTTTCCAGTGACTAACTATTCAGGATGCCAAAGTAAAACAGATTCCTATACAAATTTCAAAGAAAGCTAGAAAATACATTAACAAATATTGAATTCAGAATAATTTCTGCTCAGAAATCAACTAAAATGTAAGGTGCACTTTTTTAGATAGAAGATAAATCTCTTTCACTTAAAAATAATTTTTTCGTGCATTCCAATGGTCATATGAAAAAGACATATACTTTATTTTCATTCTAACCCTGAGGAAGGAAAAACAAATGTGGAGTAGCATACTAAGAACTTAAACTCCACACTTTTCACAACTGGAAATAGCAAGTAATGGAAGAAGTCCAGGACTACATTTATTCAGGCTTCCACACACATCAGTTTAAATTCCCCAAAACTAAAATTTGGGCAACTGGTACTAGTGGCATTATATTTTTAGTCCCTACACTGGTTTAAACAAAACAAAATTTGTATTTACCACGTAGGAACTTTCAGCTCAGCAATATATAGGGACATTATAGTTTCATTGCTTAAGAAGCTCTATTCAGAAGAAAAATATGAATAAGGTCTATGCACACATCTCTTTCACTACAAAGAGGTCAGCTGTTACAGGGGAGTTAATGAGAGGAAAAATGTGGAATTTCATCACAATGGAATATGGGAAGAGCTGGTATTTCCTCTTTGCCATTACAATTATTCTTCTTAGGATGAAACTTGGAATTGCAAATTTAGCTGACTTTGCCACAGTTTTCAACCTTTGTAAAGGAAAAAAAAAGTTCACTCCATGGGCCAGAAACCCCAAGCAGCAGTTGGGAGTAAGAGGGCAATAACAATGCAGTGAACCTGTTTTCTTCAGTTGTTATCAAGAATGGGTTTCCCCGCTATGTACTTCACCTCATTCGCTGGGCTGTTGACCACCATGCCTGTGCTTTCGTCTAAACCAGTAAATTGCATTGTAGCTCCTAAATATGAGTCCACAACTGATCCTAGTAATCCAGCCAGACCCCCAAATGCAATAATTGGCCACTGGGGAGCAGAAATGCCTAAATCATTAATGAAGACCAACTGTGTGAGGAAGTAGGTGATGCACACAAAGGTACCGCCAAGTAGACTGGAGACAAGGCCCACCACTGTGACCCCTCCATTGGTCCCAACTGGAACTTTTTCCCAGGTTGTTATTAGCCTCGGCGGGCTTTTACTCAGAACCGGGCCCACTTCTGAAGCCCAGGTGTCTCCAGCAGAGCAGGCCAGTGCAGCCAAGAGAGACAGACACATCCAGGAAGCGGTGTACTGCTTGGAAAAATCTATTGGGATCTCCCCGGGGCCATTTTCTATCATGTACAGCAGGGCCAGCTCTGTGGGCACAGCCCCATTGCAGAACACCTGAACCCAATTCCTCTGCCCACCTTCTTTGTATTCTGAATCTAGAGGCTTCTTTATTTCTCCCTTCCATTTAGTGAGTTTTGAAGAAGAAAGGAAAAACATCAGCAAAGAGGTAAAAGAGCTGAAATTTGCAATGCTTAGGATAAATCCAACCACAAGCCCTCCCAAGGCCCCACTGTGGTCTAGACTTTTCTTTTTAAAGCCATTGGAGACGATCAAATCAGGAACGACGACAGAGAACAGCCAACGCCAAGGAGAAATAGGGTGTAAGTTGCCGTAGTAGGTGCTGGCGGTCAGAGACACCACCCAGAAGGCCAGGGAGATGCAGAGCGCGAGGCTCAGCAGCTCAGCAGCGCGACGTGGGCATCATCCTCAGGCACCGCGTGCACGCGCGGCCGGCGGCGTCCGACATGGGCTCGGGCCCAGGGGCCCACTCACCGGGCGGGGTCGCCGGCCTGGGGCTCGCAGGGGCGCCAAGGCCAGGCCCGCATCGCCCGCGCCGCTCCCCTCCCTGTGTTTTCACTTCTATCACTTGATAAATCTTGCCTTTGATAAGGATCAGGGGCAGCGCAAGGAATGTGTCTGGGCTTGTCAGTAATGACTTCATCTTCCTGGATCAGTTATATGCAGGGGATTCACTTTAACACTTCACCAATGCAGTAGAGTAAGGTTAGAGGAACACCACTGGAAAGTACATAGAAGTTCAGGCTCAGTCCAAGCTTTGCAAATTTGCCTCTCAAGGTTTTTGCCCAGTTCCCGGTAATTGGGTCTTTGCAATGGGGCCCTGGAGATCCGGACTTCCCCCAGGAACCTGCTGGTTACAACGGAAAACACCCTTGGCTGGGCTGACCTCAGGGAAGTGGGGTGGAATTCCTAAGGCTGCCAGAACCATTTTGCAGTTGACTTCTTCAAGTTGTTGAAACCTGTAGTGCTAAGGAAGACTTGGCCTGTCTTCCGGGAAGAGAGGTCTTGTCTACTAGTTTGCTGAAATCTAGTATTTTTCAGCAGTATTAGGAGCTTGAAAAATTGCTACTAGTTGAAAGGACAGACATCCTGTGTGACCACACAGCCAGTCATTGACGTGGTGGGACTTTCCTGGACTCTTGTCTGCTTTGGACACTGGTGATGCACCAAGGAGCAACAGTGAGGACTTGTGTTATACCCACCTCCTCAGGCCTTGTGAGCCTGCTTTCTATGGTCCAGAAGGCCCTGCAGGAGGGGACTCCAAGTTGTTGGAACTCCAAGGTCTATTGGAGCTTGGAGTATAGAGAATGCTACCTCCATGGCCCCCATCCCGGTATAGCCAGCAAGTTGCACTCCCCTCTGCTCCTAGTCTGTGCAACACTAGCTCCTATCCACCATGCTCTTCAATTCTGCTACCTTCACACCTCCATCCTCTAGCGCAGATTCAAAGATCAGTTTTATGTCTGGAACACCCTTCCTTACCTCCTCAGCCCCTTGTTTTGTGTGCTTTTGGGTCTTTGAGCTTCTGCTCCTTGCATGGATCACGGTAACAGTGTGAAGGCAGGTCTGTGTGGACCAAAGCCTGGTCACATACAAAGGAGCTCAAGAGGTTCTCCAACCAAGGCCCCCTCAACATATTAGGTTTGAATTTGAAAAAACTACTCCATATTCTTAGGGCAGAATATTCAGGGAGATACCATAATAGTGGTTAGGTCATTTGTCTAAGCTCATTAGCCATGTACACGAAGAATTAACCCCAATATTAGCTATGGGCTTTGTGGGAGAGGTTTGGTCCATGTAGGTCCATTGGTGGACAGATGTACCATCTGGTGGTATATATTCACAGCAAGGGAGGGACACTGCATGTGAGGGAGGCAGAGGGCATGTATGGAAGTCTATAGTTCTGCTCAAGTCCTGTGAACTAAAACTGCTTAAGGTTTAAAAAAAAAAAAAAAAGAAAAAAAAAGCAATGCCTAAACTACATTCACAGAATCAGGTGTCTAGAAGACTGATCAAACTTTGACAGGCCTCACAGCATTTTCTAGGTTAGTCACATTCAACCATCATTGGTCATTTCAGTAGAGGGTTCTCCGGAGACCATGTTGGAGAAGTGTCTTGAGCCAGGATTGCCTTGAAGTCTAGTAATAAAGATCGTCAACATCTCCAGTTTTGATCAAGGGTAGTGCCTATCCTCTCCACTATTCAGTCATTCAACCAGGTGAAGTCCAGAACTGAAGGCTCCTGCCCTATGTGCTGGGACAACTTCCTCCTCGATTAGACCCCAGTCCTGTGGCAGGTAGCCACCAAGCCATCCCCTAGTCTCTCCTATGTACTGGGTACATGAGTATGAGACTCTAAGGCATCCAGATATCTAAGGTGGGAGCCCTTTTGCTGACAAGAGTTGGCTCTTTCTAAAGCCACGTGGCAGTAGTTCTACAGAGACTTTTACCAAGACAGCATTAAGTTTGGTTATCTGATAGTCCCTTGCTAAAGTTAGAAACATGGAGAACGTTTTGTAGGGAGGATGACTGGAAATGTTAAGTTTCAGTAGCAAAGTTGGTACTCAGGAAAGCCCCCTGGGGAACATCTAGGTACCACTGAATGGCTGCTGGCAGTGCCCTTTGACATGTGGAGCTTCAGTCAGGATGCCAAGGTAATTCTTTCCTAGCACCAAAAAACCCTGGTTTCTACTCCAATCTTGGGTTTCACATTTTAAGTGCTTTGGGGCATCCAGATTTTAAGTAAAATGTAATAGCCAAGAAGCTAGCATATCTCAAAGATGGTCCTCCTTACAGGTCAGTATCAGGAGTACCATTTGCCAGGCTTGTTCATCTGATACAAGTCACCATGGGCTTAATTTCACACATGGGCCTAGCTTTCAACCCCCTAAGCTCCTTCCCAGGATTCCCCATCAGACATGGATTTTGGAGGATTTGTGGAAGGGGTGGGGGGCCTGCTAGGAGATGCCACTGTATTTAGAAACCATGGCGGCAGCACCATTGCCCAATTTATAACCCAACAGGAAGGGGACACCAGCTCTCCCTCAGCCCCTTCTAAACTTCCGAATAGCTCCTAAACACCAAGATACCAAGAAAACCATCAGTGCAAGGACAGCAGGAACCTGAAGCAGCATCAGTTTTAGGCTTTCTAAAAATAAGTGTGGGATGGGGAATTGTGGAGATCTAGCTGGTTTAAGGAAGATGGTGAATCACAGAATCCTCCATGTTTGGAGCACCTAGGAAATTCTAGTAGGGACCAGTAGTAGGCATTACAACACACTGAATGGCAGCTCAGAAGAGTGCTACTGGAGGAGAGCGGGGGGCGGAGGGCAGGGAGAGCAAGCACCTAGCTGCTAGTTGAAGCTATGACGTCCTGAGACCAAACCTAGAGCAGGATAGGGACCAGCTAAAGAACAGCTTGCAAAGGAGACCTGAACAAAATAGCTGGAGACTTGTCAGTCCCTGGGCCAGGTGTCAGCTGGGCCAGAAGCGCTTTAGACCTAGATCTGTCAGGGAGATTTGAAGAGGTTGAAGTCTGTTTGGGAACATTCAGACCCCAGACATTTAGGAAGGTCTTGCAAACGTGGTAAGGCACTAGTGTTAGTGGGGAAATGGTTTTCAGGATAGAGATCCTGGTTTTGTGATAAGCTCAAGGTCTAGAAGGAGTTGAAATCCCTCCAGAAGATGGTGGGGGTGAGGGGTTAGAGAGAATCCTAGAAAATAGATACATTTTTCCAGGGCAGATAACCCCCAGGGAGTGACAGATCCCTTACAGGCTTTCTACAACCGAGAAGCCCCCCCTTGAGGGACCAGGAGGACCACCAAGGTATTGGCAGAACAGATATGGCGTCCTGGCAGGACTCCCTGAACTCCCAGGTAGGCAACCAAGGGATAGTTATTCATCCAACCCAGAAAACTACCGTTTGGAGCACCAGGCACAAGATGGTTTCCAGGTTCACCATGACCTGTACAATCAGAAGCCCTGTCAGCAACATTGGACACGTTTCTCTAGGCACACTAGTATGTGAAGTCCCCAGCGAGCCGCTGGTTTCCTGACCTAGTTCTCTGGAGGCAGAGAAGAGAGAACCCAAGAAGATACTAATAAGGAAAGAAGATCCAAGATTTGTCTGGGTCCCTAAGGTAGAAACTACGGCTCCCCCAGAGCCCTGAAGACCCCAGCCTTGATAGAGACTATAGCACAGATTCACCTGGATTTCACCTCTGGAGAACAGGGAGGCCCCGGCATAGAGTGGTGTCCGGTCCTCCATTCACAGGAAACGGCACAGAATTTAGGGTAGGAGGCAGCCAGCCCTGTTCTTCGGCAGTTGTGCTCCAAACCCTTACTTCAGGCATGTTGCCTAGGAGGATAATCCCTCCATGCTTTTGATCCCCTGAAAGGGATTGCAGATAGGATCTGCTTCTCGATCCTGGAAGAGGGAAAGTTACAAATGGAATGTATTAGGAAGACGAGGGCTTGACCTTTGCAGACTGATCTACAAGGTTAGGGCAATAAGTTTAGACTTTTTGCTTCTCACCACCAGGATTTTTTTTTTTTCTTTGAGCTCAAGTGACTGATGGAGATACTGCTTTTGACTCATTCAGGTTGAGCAATTCCCCTAATACTTTTCATCCCTTCATTCCTTAAGACCTTAAAGCCACCTGTGGCTCGTAAAAGCCAAGAAGGCTACTTCACCAGCTGTGCTAAGAATGGAGGAATCCGTTAGAATAGGGAGTCGGCTTTGTAGGTTTTTCCTGTCCCCCCCCCCCATTTGTAGCTTTAATACAGTCCATGCTGCACAACTTCAGCGGCAGTACTTCCAGCCCATGTTAGTGGGACCACCTCCCCTCGGAGGTCCCTAGTGTTGGGGTCTACTCTTGGACTCCATTCTCAGTACAAGCAGATCTTGTGAAGCTATTTTTTCCCCCTGACTGCTTGGCCATAGGCAGTTTGGGTTTTGTAGTTTCAAGAAGCAGGTACTTAAAACTCATCCCAAGAATGGAACAGCAGTCCATCTGTACGTTCCTGATCAGCACTTGTGAGGTAACCTGGTTGATGAAAACCTTGCTGCTCACTCCCTCACCCCCTAGAAGAGCTCCTGGCCTAAAATCTTTTATTCTGATTTCCTCACCCCACCTTCCTGCCTAGAAGACCATCCCAATTTTGTACAGATCCTCGGAGCAGCTCTCTACTTGTGTGGAATAGCTGCCTATTCATGAATGGGTTAGTAAAGCCAGTTAGAGCAAACAAAAAGTGTGGTCTGTGTATACTGCAGAATATTTCTCAGTCACTAGAGACGACAAATACCATTTGCTTCGATGTGGTTGGAACTGGAGGGTATTATGCCGAGTGAAATAAGTCAATCGGAGAAGGACAGACATTACATGGTATCATTCATTTGGGGGAATAGTGAAAGGGAATAAAGGGGAAAGGAGGGGGAAAAAAAAAGGAAATATCAGAAAGGGAGACAACATGAGACTCCTAACTCTGGGAAACAAACTAGGGGTTGTAGAAAGGGAGGTGGGCAGGGAGTGGGGTGACTGGATGACGGGCACTGAGGGGGCAACTTGATGGGACGAGCACTGGGTGTTATGCTAGATGTTGGCAAGTTGAACTCCAATAGAAGACAAACAAAAACAAAAACCCACCAGAAGCTGGGTGAGTCACTCTCAACTAAAGCCCTCATTTGAGGAAGAGCCACAGCTGGGCTCCGGAAGTTAGCTATCAGGATAGAGGGTTGAACAAGATCCTTTCATTTTAAAGCCTGGTCCTGATAACCCTCCATCACAAAAGGTACGCTCCTAGTACTATACAGGAGGATACTATGCTCACAAAGAGCCTCATTTTCAGAGCTGTCCTGGGATGGCACTGGAGATCTCTTGGGCTCAAGTTCTTGAAAGGAACTTGCTGCCTTGAAAGGAAGCTTCAAGGGAAGGCATAGTCACCTCCAAAATCCAGTCACAGGGCTAGGCTTTGATGGATGCCAGGTCATCTGGGACCCAAGCTAAATGCCTGTAGGGATCTTCTATCCATTTAAGTAGATCTTAATTCAAAAGTATCCTCCAAAGCACAGCTGGTACAAATATGGCCACATGCAGTATTTGTCAGACTGTCCCCTAATTGACATTAGGCCTTAGGGCTATAGTAGAAAGGCCAGCTAGACGTCAGCGCTCTGGACCCTGATATTAGGGAAAATGCTCTGAATGTGGTTACTCCGTGAAAGCACCCAGGATTCAGAGCTGTTATTTTTAAGCAGGCAGTTGCCTACTGGGCACACACGCTGGTCACATTTAACTCCATGTTCAATTTAGTCAACACCTAGAGCTTCATACCAGTGTCCTGTCCTGTTGTGCATGTTATGGGAATACTACATTTTTCAGGTCAGGAATCTGGGAGAGCTCCCCACCGCTCCTCTTCACAAGTAGCAGAGGTAGGGGGCAAGTGTAGTGTCTTGATATAGATGACAGAACCTGTTTCCTTAGCTCGGGTCTTTAAGTCTGGTCAAGTTCATTAGGCATGGACCAAGACCGACCGCAGGATTTGGTAGTGTACAGCTGATAGCCACCCCAACTTCCACAGCTCACCAGGGGACTTTAGGATTGGCTAGGACGAACCCCGTAAGACCTGGAAGTTCAGTGGTCCTTACTTGGCTTTAAACTTCATTGCCAATCTCCAACCACACCTGTCAGGAAGAACATGGATGCTCTTATCTGGAGGCTTTTCAATAGGCCCTTGCCTTCTTAGGAAGGCTTAAATAGGCTTATTCATGAGAAGGAGGCAGAGACAAGCAGAGGGAGAAGCAGGCTCCTTGCAAGGAGCCTGATGCAGGGCTCAATCCCTGGATCTGGGACACAGGATCACACCCAGAGCTGAAGGCAGATGCCCAACTACTGAGCCACCCAGTCACCCCCTAACGGAGCCCTCTGTCTCGCTGAAAGTAGACTAGAAGTTGCTAACCTTTTCTGCAATCAGCTGTTCATTTTATTGCTGCAGTATAGTCCGAGCCCAGGGTCCAACACTGGGTATTTGGGCCAACCTTTGCTAGTTTTTACCACTTGAATTCAGTAAAGACTTTCCCTTTACAAAGCGAATTCTTATTAGATACTAGGCTACACTCAAGCCCAGAACTGTAGAGCCAGAGGAACAGTTCTTGGGAGTCCCTGAAGGTCTTCAAACAGCAGTTAAAGAAAACTCAAGACCAGACAAACCACGGGTAAGGAAAGCAGAAACAAGGGAGCCTGAAACTTCAGGCAAACCCAATCCGTGGAGATCTGAGAACATCTAAGGGGGTACCCTGAGTGCAAACTTGAGTGCAAACTTGCTCAGTCCAGTATTCTGCTCCTGTTTGGAGGCCTTCTAAACTTTGCCAGGAGTATAGTCTAGCTGTGACTCATTCATCTGGAGCCCGACCAGATGGATTCATCTTAGAAGCAACCACTATTCTGAAACTGAACATAGTTCAGGGCAGATCCCCATGTCAGAGGCCCTCAACAAAACCCTGTGCTTAGGAGATCTGGTTTTGTACTCCAGGATCTGGAAAAGCACTCAGTTGAGTTTCAGAGTATTCTTATGGACCTAATACTCAAGTATTTTGAGAAGCTCCCCACACCCCCGCTTGGGAGGAGACGGCACAAGCTGCTCTACATCTGAGCCTGTACAAGCGTACCTTGGGTCCTTACACGCTTAAGAAAAAGTTTGTGGCAACCCTGCACGGAGTGCATTTCCACGTGCCATTTCCACGGGAAGCACGGAGACTGCTCAAGCCATTCCAGTTTTCAACTCCGTGATATTATACAGGATTCCAAAAAGTGTATGTTTGTCCAGCCAGGTAGCCTCTCCTGTATGAATGCAAAAAAAAAAAAAAAAAAAAAAGAAAGAAAAAGAAAAAAAAGCTTAATTCTTTGCAAAAACATAAAACAAAAGAAAACAAAACAAAAAACCCACAAACCAGTCTCTCACAAATATTTTTATTATTGAATTTATTGCTTCTTTGAAAACCTAGAGGGGGAAAAAAAAAAAAAACCCTTACCTTCCAGGCACGCTTCCTGCTTTTGCTATTAGTCAAGTATAGATGCTGCAGTGTTATTAATTTTAACAATATTTCAGCCTGGCTTAATTTGGCTGCCTTTTTGGTTCAAGGTGAGACCCCGGAGGGGGCGGGGGTTGGGAATCATCAAGCCAGTCCCAAAGCCTGTTTCTGGAGGCCGGCATTTGATCTGTTACAAGCCTCTCCTACCCTCCTGTGGCTTTGCTTTATACTCTCTCAGAACAATGCCTTCTCTGTGGCCCACTTTTGCTGCCCATTCTCAGGTCTGGGTCATTTGGCGCCTCCGATGGGTCAGGGTGTTGGGGTCCTGAGAGTCCCTGGTGACTCGCAAAAGTAAGACCTCATCCGAGCCTTTCCTCAGAACGAGAGTCCCAAATGGCCTAAGTTTTGTCAGCACACAGGAAGCTTCTGTTCTTTTAGGATTTGTGCCCAGATCAGGTCTACCATCTTGAATACTGTGCCTTCAGGGAGATTCTTAACCTCCAGGCAGGTTACCCCCAAGGAGGGTGTAATTGAGCCTTGTTCCATGAGGCGGACAGTGTGGAGCCACAACAAAGCGGCTCTCCTCCAGGCCGCTGCCCCTCGGTGCCTTAGGCCTGCTCCTCAGACCTCTCTACTGTGGTGTGGCTAACTGGTGACTGGAAGCAATTCGGCTCCGCTTCTCACTTGTTCTTAATCTTAGTGCCCCTGACTGCTGCAAGGCCATATTATCAGTGTTTACTTTTTTGGGGTAGTATAGAAGCTTTTTGCCACCCCCAAGCTCGAGGGAGCAACAGGTGCTAATGAGCAGTGCCCCCACCTCACCCCCTGCCCTCCAACAACACACACCCACACAGAGTCATATACACAAGACATTTAAAGGATTCTGAAACAAAACCAGAGGAGCAGTGTGAGTTCGAGGAGCCCTAACAGAGTATATACAATTTTCATGAAAACCTGCCAGAGGCTAAGAAGCAGCAGAGCATTGTGAACCAACACTAGACTGTCGTAGCCAGCTTTCAAAGGAATTGCAATGCTTCACCCTGGATCTGTTCCTCGGCAGCAGGTTCGAGAACCCAAAATGTGGCCTCCTCTAGCATGTAATCAGTATTTCTGCTGCATCTGAATACAAAGTGGTTGGCTTTGTCTCAGACCGAACTTAATGTAGCCTCACATGATTCTCCCCCACCTGGCTCCGGGAAGACTGCTCCTGGCTTAATAGAAAATGAAGATAAAATAATGCTCCAGATGTCTCCAAATAAAAATGTTCCATTTAAAAAAAACAAAACAAAACGGGAGTCTATCTGTGCCATTTCCACTCCCTCCTATACCATTCGTCTCTGCAGCACATTTTGATAGTTCATGAGATTTCATAATTATGATCTGTGATCAGTGACCTTTGAGATTATAATTATGGTTTCAGGTCACCATGAACCACAACATAGGATCGGAAACGGACAGGAGTGTTCTGACTGGTCCACCCACCTGGTACTCTTGTCTCGTCTGTTCAAGCCTCCCTGAGACAAGAGTAAGCCAGTTAATATACAGTGATCTCCGTGTGAGAGATGGAACTCTTCCTTTGCATTCACAACTTGTATAACTATCACAAGGCCCAGATTTGGGCCTATCAGCATTCAGTGTACCTTCTCTGCTAAGCTTGTTTTTTGACTTGAAGCGTTCAAGTGGAAGGAAAAGTTCTTGAAGTTGGTACTTCACCAGGGACCACAGGAAGGTTAAAGCCAGCAGCCTTAATGCAGACATGGATATAAAGTTCGAGTGATGGAGCTAGAGGGTCAAGTCTGGCTCAAAATTCCCTCAAACTAAAGCTTAATCCAGAGCAAGGCCAACTCTCCAATTTTGTGTGAGTGGAGGGACCCGGGGATGCTCAAGTTTGAGGCCGGCAGAGGTCCGTTCTTGAGGTTCAAGAAGTGGTCTCCATAATAGAAGCACAAGTGGATACAGCAAGTTCTCTAGAAGATCTAGCTAAGATAGTGAAGATTTCCACTATAGTGAGAACAGCTTTGTATCGTAGGACGCCATCTAGGGACTTCTAGTAGACTGGGGCAGGAGTTCTGAGAAACAAGCTGCCACTCTTGTCAGGGGCAAATGCAGCTGGTGACTAAATTGAAGCCTGTGTTCCTTGGCCATTCCAAAAATCCTAGGGCCCTTAGGAATTATGCTAAATTGACCCTGCCTGTGCTCCAAAAATGGAGCAACAAAGCCTGGATAGCCGATAACATGGCTTAGAGTATTTCAAGCTTACTGCTGAGACCTGCTACTCAAAAGATCCTTTTCTAGTTAACTGCTCATTGACAATGCATCTGGTCACCCAAGAGCTGAGGGGGGCCTACAGAGCGATTGAGGTGTTCACGCTAACCACCTCTATTCTGCAGCCCACAGTTGGAGTATTTCTGACTTAAGTCCTCTTAGGAGACAGTTTGTAAGGATATAGCTTCTGTAGACAGGGAGCCTGCAGGTGGATCTGGGCAGAGGAAGTTCAAAACCTGGGAAAGGATTCACTGTTCCAGAGGCCATTAACATTCATGATTCCTGGAAAGAGGTCAAAATGTCAACAGGAACAAGAGTTCAGAAGTGGATCCAACCCCCATGGATGATTGAGGGGCTCAGGACATCCGTGGAGGAAGCCCCCTCAGATGTGGTAGAGACAGAATTAGAAGTGGAGCCTGAACGTGGGACCACACAGCCATGATCTCATGCTAGAGCTAGTGGGAGAATAGATGCGGCTCGGGGAGGAGTAAAGAACATGGTTTTTGAGATGGAATCTACTCCTGGCGAGGATGCTGTGAAGCCTGTTGAAATGGCAGTTTGAACTCTTCCATAAGCCTACTTGATAAGGTAATAGCAGGGTTCAAGAGGACCGACTCCAGTTTTGGAAGCTCCGTGGGTAAAATGCTGTGGAACAGCAGCACATAGCCACAGAGCAATCGTGTGGGAGGAGAGTCCGTTCATGCGGCTAAGTTCATTGTCGTCCCAAGAACTCAATCAGTCGGCAGCTGTCAGCACTGGGGCAGACACTGCACCAGCAGAAAGACCAGCTGAAGGTTCAGGGGACAGCATTTTGGGGAGATTTAGTTCAGGCATTTTAGGACTATTGTACACTTAGTAGGCTATGGTGTAGTATAAACGTAGCTCTTACGTGCTCCAGGCAACCAAGAAGTTCATTTAGCCGCTTTATGGTGGTGTGCAAGAAACCGTGGTATCTGAGGCCTGCCTGTCTGAACAGACTTTTCATCTAGGATAAGTCGTACCTCACCGGAGACTAAGGGGGCTGTACGGCAGGCACCTAGAGCCTCTCAAGGCCCACCAGAGGCCACCTGCCCTTTATAGGGTGGCATCTAGAGCCCCAGCACAGATCTCAGGGGACAGCGTGCAAGTTGCCAGAGAAGCTCACCTCCCAGCTGCACATGACTTCAGAGAGCAGCCTCAACACCTATACTTTACATGCACTTAATTGTTGTATGAGTGGAGGGTGTAGTATGGCTGAGAAGATCCTTAGGATTGGATCTTAAGGATCCATCTAAGATGGATATATAGCGAATAGAACCAAGCACCTTCTACTCCACATTTCCGAAGGCAAGGTTAAGGCCAAACCACAAAGGCACTTAGGGGCTTAGCTTTGTAGTAGGATCCTCCCTAGAGGAACACCATGAAGACTAAGTGGTCACCCACCCACCCACCTCCTACTGTTTGGGAAGGATTACTTCAGCATGAAGCTAAGGACCACTTTTCTGCACAATGATGGATGGGGGAAATGGCAGCTTGGACACACTATAGGAGGACACCGGGCTGGGAGCAAGGCAAGAGAATCCATAGTGGCTTCCTCTAAGCTCATGAGCAGGACTGCGGCGTTCTGTGCACCATAAGGGGGACCTAAAGACCCCTTATGGTAGGACGGCTAAGCCAGACTATGCTCCATGCAATTTCACTCCCTGAGCTGCAGGCTTACAAAGGCTTCTGCATCCTCTGCATTTCCCCCTTTCCCACAAGGAACGCCAACATCACCTGCATTTAGAACGAGCCTCATCTGCTGGCCGCCTGTGGCGGTGTTGGCTGCTGCCTCACACAATCCAGCTAGCACGCCACTTCCAGCCGGAGGCCCACGCCAGTACCCACAGAAGTGTTGCAGCTAGCGCCCGGACACTTTGGGCACACTCCATGTTGAAGTGGGGTCTGTGAAGACCTCAAGAGCTAGCTAGTCCCTAACTCCTTGTTTTACAGGGGAGGGCAGCAGCACCAAAGCAGACAAGAAAGCTCAGCTTCACAGGCATAGGAAGGAGTCAGGCTACAACTAGATTCAGGTAGTTCCCAGCATCATGAAGCAAGATCTAATGAGTTGATTAGAACCGGGCCCAAATGCCTTTTCAAACAGGGACTTGTGCTTTGAGAAAGCCCCAGCTGATAAGACTTTCCCTCCCTCCCGAGGTGAGGATTAGGGGTTCTGTAGGAGAGAGTAAGTGTACAAACAGATCCTAGTTCCTCTCTTTTCTAGTGATCAGGTCACTTCATCCTTGGGGAATGAAACCTGACTAGAGAAGCAGAACTAGCAAGGAATGTTGAACCCTTGCCAGGTTAGAGGGGCTGGGGGAGAGCTTTGGTTTATTTAGTTCTAATGAACTAGTAGCCAGATAACCCTTCAGGGAGAGGAGCGGAGGTCCCTATCCCTCACGAGTTAGAGATGGCCTTAAGGTTTTCTGGAGGACAGCTACACCCCCCCCATCACTGCAGGACTAATCCCTCTGACAGCGTTGACAAGATTTGAGGAAGAAAGCCTATTTTAGTCACAGCCCAGAAAAGGAACCAGCTTCCTGAACCTCAAAGATCTTTGCCCGTCTCCATTCTGCTGAGCACCTCCTTAATCTGGTGCCGTGCGGAGCCAGCCCGCAAAAGGGTTGAGGGGTCCCTATCATCACAAATTCAGATCTAAGAAGCCACCTAGACCTCCAGGACCACAGAAGTAAATGAAGAAGCATCTAGAAGACCATGTCTAGTGCCCAGGGCAGCCAGTCCTGGTGCTGGGGAGGGAAGATGCCTGCTGCTCGTGGGTTGGGAGCTCAGGTTCACCTGCTCCACCATCACTAGCGCTTTGTTCTGACCTAGTTAATAATTCCGCTCATGAACGACAGGCACGGAGAGCTGCAGACTGCTGTACCGCAGACTCCAGGCTTCCCAACTTCTGATTCAGAGGCTTTGTGAGGCCCTGCCTATGGTTCCCCCACCAACATCGGCTTCCGCGTACCAGGGGGCTGCTCTTGAAAGGCTGCTTTAGCATTCCCTCCCAGGCTGGGCCCTTAGGGACCCAGCAGGCTCCTTCCCACCCTGTTCTGCTGGATGAAAGAGAACTTCGCCTTAGCCCAGGAGCCAAGGAATTGCTCCTACGATCCTCTTTAGAAAAGGAAAGAAAGGTCTTAGAGCAAAGGAGGCCTCAGACATGCCGGTGGAGGTGCGTTCGAACAGGCTTATTGCGGGCTGGAACCTCCTTAGGCTTCAGCAGAGTGAAAGAGAGCAAGAGAAAACAGGAGCTTTCTCAGGAGGAAGGAACCCAGAGGAAGAGCCAACCTTGCCAGCTTGAAAACAAAGGCCCAGCAACCCCCACCCCCCTCCCTCGTATCAGAGAGCTCCGGCAGCCCCGCTGGGACCACCAGGATCTGACCGCCCAGGGCTGGACCAACAGCTCACACCAGCCAAGATACCCACGGGAGGGAGGAGGCCGCAACCTGCCTCTTTATAGGCCTGCCTTCTCCCCACCCCCTCTATTAGCTGGAAGGACAGCCACCTGCGCCAGCAGCCTCTCACCTGCCCTGCCCCCGCCAACCTCCTGTTGGGTTTTGGGGGCTACTGAGGGGCAGCTGGGGTCTTCAGGGTCAGAGACGTGAACACTGTTAAAGCAGTCGGAGAGACTTGGCAACAGTTCTCTGCAGCTCAGCAGCTTACTGTGAACGAGGAAACCACTTTTGGGAGGTCCTCCCTGGCCCTGGGGACAGCCACGGTGGGGCAGGGGTGGGGTGGATTTTCCTTGGAGAGCTGAGGGTTCAGGTAGGGCAACCAACGCATCCCTGTCTGCCTGTGACTGTCCCACTTTTACCACTGGAAGTTCTGTGTGTCCTGGGACATCTCCTAACCTGGGCAAATTGGGGGTTGGTCATCCTTTTTTTTTTTTAATATGTATATTTATATTTTTTATTGAAGCTCAATTTGCCAACATACAGTCTAATGCCCAGTGCTCATCTTGTCAAGTGGTCATCCCTGCAGAGGAAGGTACAGTGACTTTCCAGGGTCTGGACTCCCGTGGCTGGTAGGGCTTGGGCTGGGAGCTGTAAGGGAGGGAACACTTTGCTTTATTTAAATGCCCTTGAGTGTTTCTAAACCACTTAGATTTACAAATCACCCTAGACATATTCCAACTCTGCCTATTTAAAGACCCGAAGCATTTCCTATTACTCTTAATTCACATTGTTTTAATTTGGGGGTAGAAAGGCTAAGAGTTTTGTGAGATTTGTTAAATGTGTACCTCTGTGTCTTAATTATGAACAAGCTCACCAGCTAGGCCCGCGGAAACTTTTTTTAGAAGTCTGATTACCTCCTATTTAAGGAGTTAAATGTCAGGTTTTTACTGTTAGGACCCCTTAAAAGATGGCAGGTAGTTCCAAAGGTGAAAACTGTAATCATACATTGTTTGTAGGGTTAAGAATTTGGAATCCAATCACTCTATGGTGGTGGTAGGTTTATCTCATTGTATTTATCCTCAGGACTGGCCAACGCAATGAGTTCAGTGGATTACACGGTTTGGGGTTCGGTTGCCAGTTTTGATGGGAGATCGAAGCTTCTTGAAATTATTTCATTTGTGATGCCTTAATTGATACATGTGCTGATGATTTTCGCTAACACGTTTTAAAGTTAATATGTAGACATGTGGTAAATTGTCTATATGTAGTTTAAATAAAAATATTTCAGTATAAATAGCATAAGGTGTTTGTATACCTCTAGTCTACACCCTTGGGGCCTCTAGGTAACTGCAGTCACTTTAACGAGATTCTACTCTCTAGAGAGGACCACCAAGCTCTTTAAATGCCTTCATCTGTTTCTAAGGGACGTTAGAAGTGACTTCAGCACCGTGAGCAATGGCTAAGCCACGTGGCCGGCTTGAAATACTATGTGGATGCCACTGCTGTTGGAGGAACAGGGTCTGAGGACCTCAGGACCGAGTGGCCCATCAGCCCAGCATCTTCCCTGCCCGCTGTGTGGAGAGCAGATTGCGGGGCTAGGTTCTCCTTCCTCAGCCTCTCTGCTTTTAAGGAGGTCTCAAATCCCCTGAAGAGATGAAAGGCTTGGCTCATCCTGCCTTCAAGAGACTGCATTTACTCAGTGAAAATTACACGCCGTTTCTGCAATGCTCGGGGACAAAGTGTAGGGAACTCTCTGAACTTGCAAAAATAGAGTATAGGGCTGCTTGGTGCTGATTGCTAATGCACGCGTGTGTGCTTTGTCAGAATGGGCTCTGAGCCTCATCTTTGCGACACTATTGGGTGCGGGTTGTGGGGGATGGGACGTACCTCCCACCTGTCGCTATTGCCTGATTATTCATTCAGAAACAACAATAAGTAGCTGGCCATCGTGGACTAATCGGATTGCTTAGAGTCATTTCGCAGCAGCATTTTCAAAGTCCTGTTCCCCTTCCCCACACACGTGGACGCTCTACACATTTGCAAAAGAGATGCTTTCTGCAGATGGTTCCTTGTGCCTAGGGCTCAGGGCGATTTAATTCCAGCATTTGCAGAATGAACGAATGGTGCTGCGCCCGGTGGGTGGTGTCTGGTTAGGGCAGCTCCCTGTCTGTAAACTCCTATCCCACACATTGGTTGAGCACCTCTTGAGTGCTGGCAGAGGATAGTCCCACTGTGAATAGAAGTGGGTCTGATCAACGCCAATCTCCGTGCTCATGGAACTGCCAGTTCAGTGGTAGGAGGTAGACAATAAGCGATGATTTATTTTCTTGCTTGTCTGATGGAGACGGTGCTGCAGAGCAGGTCAGCGGGGATGTGGGGGGGGGGTGCATGGTGCAATTTAAAATCGGGTCAAATGTAGAATTATGCGATGGTGGAAGGAGGGGTGTCTCGGCCCTGCATCTATTTAGGGGATAATCATTTAACGGAGGAGGAACTATTGGTGCAAAGGTCCTGGGCTTGGACCCTGCCTGGTTCAAGAAAGAGCCCTGCAGCCAGTTTCTGTACAGAGCTCAAGGGAAGCAATTAGGAGGCGTGGCAAGAGAGGTTATTGCCAGGGGGCCTGGGCCCTTGCAAGCCTTTGTCAGGACTTTGGGTTTTCCTTAACGGTGATGGAGAGCCCTAGAAGTGTTTGAGCAACACTTAAACATTCTTAGACGACAAAAGGCATTTTGAGCATGTTTGAGGTCCCCCAATCAGCAGAATCAGCTAAACCTGGGAGGTTCATAGAAGGGCATATGCACAGACCTCATCCCTGATCTCCGGAATCTGGGACAACCTGCTTTCACTGAGCCCCTCCAAGGGAGAGACAAAATACAGCATGCCCAGGTAAATTTGAATATGTTTGACAAACAATGAATAATTTTTTATGTAACTATGTCCTCTGCAATGTTGCACACTTATACGAAGAAAGTACTTAATTATCTGAAATTCAAATTTACCTGAGTGGCCTCTATTTTTATTTGCTAAACCTGGCAACCCTCCCTCAGATGATTCTGATGCATGCTGATGTCTGAAAAGCGCTGTTCTATTAGCTGTAGCTGACCCACCCAGGTGCCCTCCGCCTGGGAGGCAGGGTGTCTCCCACCCAGTGAGTGCTGATGGCTGAGGGCCCTCGGCTGCCACCTTCTTTGGGGTATCGCCCCATGGTTGACCAGATCTACGCTTGGTCCCTAGCACATGACCGAGACCGCTCTTGTGTCGAGGGCTGATGGCTCTGTTCATGGCTTATTCTTCAGTCCTCCCTGCTGTGGGTCAAGCTAAGGCCAGACTTCACTGAGACCCCATCCTGGCTCTGCTCTGTCTCCTTGTTATTCTGTGTCCCCTACTTCCCTACGGATTTCTTTTCCCCCCTGAGAGAACTCCTTCAGTATTTTGTGAACATCCAAATCTCTTTTGTAGGCTCTACTTATGGGGGCCATGTCTGAGCTCAAGGGTCACTCTGTCTGCTACTTTGAGGATAGCCTCTTGAAGCAAGCGTGAAGCAGGGAGACGTTAACATATTATTGCACAATCCAGTGGTCTAGAAGGGTGCTGGCAGCAGAGGAGTCAGTTTGGGTTAAGTTTGCAGGTACAGTCAACTGGACCTGCTGGTGAGTTGGAGGGAGGATGAGAGAAAGAAGCCAAGGTTGACTCCAGGGATTTTTTCCACTTACCACTTCCCCAAGGTGGGTAAGATCAGGAGTGGGGATTTCTGGGAAGAAAGATCCTGATTTTAGCTTTTTTTTTTTTTCTTTTATATGGCAAGTTTCAAATACCTTCAGCTCAGGCGAGCAGGTGTATTGAGTCAGATGGGATCACCGGGTTGAGGCCAGGAGAATTTGAGCATTTTCAGTGGGCAAACAGCCATGAATGCCAGCCATATTGTGGGTCAAGGTCACCCATGGCGAAGGGAGGAGGTGTGGTTAGGGAAGTCCAAATCGAGAAGGTGATAACAGATGAAAGGACACGGAGGAGGAGCTGAGAAGGAGGCAGGAGGACAAACCAGGGAAGTGCGCGCTCGTGCTGGATGGCAGGTGAAGCAGCTTTGTCTGGCGGAGAGAAGAGTCTGGGTAGGTGGCTTCTTACTGTGTGGAGACCACACGTGCTGAAGTCGGCTCGCTCCACCATGTGCACTAGGATGCACTGCCCACCTGCAGGCTTGCACCACCCTCACTCTCACACACTACTCATGTACTCACATGCTCTCACATCCACATACCACACTACACACGCCGTTTACACACTCATGCCCCCATGCCACTTACTCATGCTCTCACATATGGTATATCCTTACACTCACATGCTCTCACACACCATAATTACACATTCTCGCCACTTACTCATGCTTTCACTCACCCACATACCACACTACACACTCACACCCTCACATGCCACACACTCATGTTCTCACCACAGTTACCCGTGCTTTCACATTTGGCCACATTACACACACTGCTTACATGCTCACACATTATACTATACACATTGTCTCACACGCACACTCACACATTTCTCACACTCTCAATGCTGATGCCCATGCCATGCCCAAGAGCACCTCCTCAGGTGGCAGTGGCAGAAGAGGAGCAGTAACAGGACATCTGGGGGAGAGAGGAGAAAAGAGGTGGGGGGCTGGAAGGGGAGAGAGATTTGGAGACGCTCTGCTGCTGCCTTGAAGGCCAAGGAAGGAGCCACAAGCTGAGAAATGCCAATGGCTTCCCAAATCTGAAAGAGACAAGGACATGGACTTGACCCTAAAGCCTCCCAAGGGAGGACAGCAGGTGGATCAGTCCGAGAAGAAATTTGCTGTCAGAAGTGCAGATTAGAGTGTTGGGGCCAGGAGCCAAGGAAGGCAGGTGCCTTGGAAAGCTGATAAAGGCAAGGGAGCCCCCAGAAGGAAGGCAGCCTGGCCACACCACAATTCCTGCCCCCAGAGGGTGCTAATGGGATTTCTGCCCTCCCCCCCCCCAGAACTGTAGGAGCATAATTTTGTTTTGTCTTAAGGAACTAAATTTGGAGTTGTTACAATAACAAAAGGAAGCTGATCCAGGAGGAACAAGATGCATCTCAGAATGTCTTTTCCATCTGAGGGGACAATGGAACAGGAACCCAGAGTCGGGGCGTGAGGCCCATCTCCTGCTCTGCTCCACTGGCTCTGTTCAGAGGTGAGGGCCTCTCCACCGTCTCTAACTGGAGGTACTGCTCCTCCGTGTGTGGACGGGTTGGCAATCTGCCTGAGCCAGGAGCTGTCCTGGACTTTCCCTCCGGAGAGGGCATGAGCATGGTTTGCTTTGTTGTCTTACAAGGTTGGGCCCCAGCTTCTAAGTGGATGCCCTTTGGTGGCTGTTTGATGATTCCCTGTGCTCATAACATAAATTATTTCTGCTTCAGGTATTGCAAAGTTGCACTGCTTCACCTCTGAGGAATTCAGCCTTGGAAAAATAGCCAGAATGCTAATTATCGCCAATTTCTGAGGAGGATTGTCTGTAAAATAACCCAAGAAGACTTTGCCTTCATTAACACATTGTTTCCTCAAGTTTCCAGAGCTCCACAGCATGCAGAGGAATGTGTTTAGGGGCAGACCCGTTTCCTCACTGGTACATGTCTACAGTGATAAAGGGCCTGACTTGGAGCCCACGAGGATTCAGGACACCATGGATATCCTGCAGATGGCAAGGAAGTCAAGATGGGACCCAAGAGGATCTAGGCTGGAATTCTGCATCCATAAGACCCACCAGTTTGGGGCCTGTGTGTGTTTCCCTTGTCTCTAAGTCAGACTTTTCTCCTCTACAAGGGAGGGATACTGAGTCTCCAAGCACCTCTGCACACTTGTGCAAGGGCAGCACTGCGCCCAGTGGTGTCTGGTAAGGGCAGCTCCCTGTCTGTGTGTGGGAGCTTGCGACGCGGTATTCGGGTGGTAGGTAATTAGTGGCTGAGAGCAAAGCTGCTTTCCCTTTTCACCGACCTTGCTCTTATTCTGGTGTGTGATGCGTTTGCATCGATTGCTGCTCAGCTGGTTGGAGCCGCTACGTTCAGAATCAAGTCACTAGAGAGGTGATGCAGCTTCCCAAGTCGTGTGGTAGGGAAGCAGTCTTAGGGATTTGGGGTGTGTGTGTGTGTGTGTATGTGTGTGTGTGTGTTTCCAACAAAGATCAGCTACTTCCAGAATGCCTAAAGTTGTGCTGAGATGTACACGGAGGGAAGTGAAGGGTGTGGAAACACAGAAAAAAGAGGAGCAGGTTGTGATTCCAAGCTGTTTTGTTCCCCTTGTGTGCTTGGGTTGATCTGATCTGATTTGCTTTGGCCCTGAAAGGTGCTGTTAACATGCATGCCTAATGTCATCAAGCAAAGATGTTGGTGGAGAAAAGGGACATGTTACAAGCATACTGTGGGGCCTGACATGCGTAGATTTTCACTTTTCGGAGCTATATGACCAATATTTAAGGTGCTTGCAATTTTCTGCACCGACTTCGATGAAAATAGGGAGCTGGTCACACTACCCAGGAGTTGTCTCATTGTGCATCTTTCCATCAGCTCGGCTGCGTCCGGTGGTAGACCAGTTCCTCTCTTGGCAGTTAGTAATTCACCTCCAGGATTAAAAGGCATTCTGGCTGCACCGCTTCTAAAATCCCACGGAGGAGTGTTTGATAAGACTTAGGTTGAATTACAAGGATGAACCTGGGCATGACATGGGGAGCTCGGTCCCTGAGAAGTATGACATGTAGGGGCGGGCATCCTCCAGTGTGGACTGGATGCTTTAAACTGCCCTAAATTCTCTTTGCCACATGCAGAATCCATTTTCAATGTTTTGGGGAAAATGTTAAGTGGCGTCCTCACTGCCCTGTGGGTCACAGGATCTCAGGACTTGGATGAAGATGCTTGCGTTTGGAGTTAGATGGTGAGATTTGGGAGGCCTGTAATTACACAGCTAGCAAGTCTCAGTGTTGCAGGAAGGCTAGCAAGCTCCATACGGCTTGAGTTAACTGAACAGTGCGATTGATTAGCTCTACCTATATTGTGTTAGTTTCAGCTTGTTCACATCTAGAAAACTTTACAAGAGCACTTTGAACACACTGTTGTACTTGCTGCCTTGTTTTAATATAAAATTTCTTTCAAAAAGAAGCAATAAATGGGGTAGACGTTCATTTTTCTTTATTCCTTTTGAGTCTACTGTTGAGTTTTAAACACGATACTTAAAGGACTAGTAGACACTGTTCTGTGCTTATGTGTGTATGCAGAGAGCAGCTGATGAGCATGAGCAGCACTATACGTGTTGTATATGTGAGTTTTATGTCATGTTGTGGATTGAAAATGATAGTACCTGATTGAATGGCAATTGTAGTAAGTACATGAGGTTGTTGCCCTAATAAAATTGTCATAGTCTTGCAGAAAGGAGTTATTTAATTTGGTGAATGTTTGTGTAGTTGTACAACCTAATCATTATAGATGTCACTAATGTTTTCATTGTTTGTAATAAAAGTCATGCACTGTCAAATTATAATATTTCCGGGATCCCTGGGTGGCGCAGTGGTTTGGCGCTTGCCTTTGGCCCAGGGCACGATCCTGGAGGCCCGGGATCGAATCCCACGTCGGGTTCCCAGTGCATGGAGCCTGCTTCTCCCTCTGCCTGTGTCTCTGCCTCTCTCTCTCTCTCTCTCTCTCTCTCTCTGTGACTATCATAAATAAATAAAAATTAAAAAAAATAATAATACCCTATTAAAAAAAAAATATTTCCATCAACTTCACATCCTCCACAGTAGAATACAAGCCAAGTCTTTCTCCCAGTGAAATGGTTCATCAGGGAGAAAATGAAATTCAAATGAAATTAGTTGGAAAATGCAATTTATAGTTTTGTTAAATAATTTCTAAGGATAATGTCACTTTCATAATGACCTTTAAAATTAAAAATGAAGTTACCATATTCTCAAATATAACATTACTTTTGACATATAATTATAAAGGTGGTGCTCTCCTGAACATAAGCTTTGTCAAAAGTGTTATGTGAATGTAGGTGAAAAGTTAATTTGAGTGGGAACAGTTCATGATACTTGTTGCTGGCTTCAAGTTTATCTGATTATATGCCAGAGCAACAGCTTTTTGTATTAATGTAAAATATTAAATGTGTCATAGATAAATAGTTTCTATCCCATTGTCTGCCAATCTAGCCTACTGATTAATAAGCTGCCTGGTTGGGTTTAATGAATCTAATTATGTTCAAAAACAGTACCTCAATTGAACACCAATAAAAAATAAATTTATTATTAAAAAAAAACAGTACCTCTTAACACAGGAAAGTCACAGAAGTATTTTATCCTACTGTGCTTTTAGTCCATTAAAAATGTGAAGACTCGTAACAAAAATGTGTAGTTATGACACTTCCAGTTGTTTATCTTTTGATCACTGAGCTGTTAAGTATGATCTCAAGCTCCATATCTCGGATAACTGTTTTGTAGGAAATGTCTTAGCTATATTAGGATATTGAAGTTATATTCTGTATCAATTAGTTTTTGATAAATTACAAACAGTGCTTCCTAGAAGCTTTTCATCTTAGAGACATATTCACATGTATCCCTTGGTGAGGTTCCTGAAAGTGATCTGTAAAATGAATTACATCTATTGAAACTTATTATTCCATTAATTGTCATTTCCTGTCACAAATATATTTCTAGAGAAAAAAGTTGGGTTCTGACCCACAATGAATATATATATATATATTCAAAGCCAGAGTGCTGGCTTTGGGTGGATCCCAGCTCTGTCTCTTCTTTAGCTGTGACGTTGGCCATTTATGTGTTACTTAGACCTTAGTTTTTTGTTGGTTGGTTTTCAGCAGTAAAATGGGTACAAAAGGATAGAATATCTGAGGAGATTTATTTCAGGATTAATTGAAAGTGTAAGTGGCTTGTAAATTATAAACATTTGCGTAGACACAAGAGATCTGTATCTGCATGTTAAGATGGGTACTTATTTATTTATTTATTTATTTTTATAAATTTATTTTTATTGGTGTTCAATTTGCCAACATTTAGAATAACACCTGGTGCTCATCCCATCAAGTGTCCCCCTCAGTGTCCGTCACCCGGTCACCCCCCCCAGAGTCCCCACCTCCCCTTCCACCACCCCTAGTTCGTTTCTCACAGTTAGGAGTCTCTCATGTTCTGCCTTCCTTTCTGATATTTCCCACTCATTTTTTCTCCTTTCCCCTTTATTCCCTTTCACTATTTTTTATATTCCCCAAATGAATGAGACCATATAATGTTTGTCCTTCTCTGATTGACTTATTTCCCTCAGCATAATATCCTCCAGTTCCACATCGAAGCAAATGGTGGGTATTTGTTATTTCTAATGGCTGAGTAATATTCCATTGTATACATAAACCACACCTTCTTTATCCATTCTTCATCTTTCGATGGACACCGAGGCTCCTTCCACAGTTTGGCTATTGTGGACACTGCTGCTATAAACATCAGGGTGCAGGTGTCCCGGCGTTTCATTGCGAGATGGATACTTATGCTTCATTTGTGTATTATTAAATATGTTATATAGGCCTCTCTCTAACAAAGGCTATTAAATGTATATATTCTCTCCCTACTCCTATTGTAATGTTACTTTATTGTGCAGATTTTCATATGAGGTATATTAAGTTCTCTAATCTACAACATACCAGTCCTTTACATATTAAAATATATATTAGTTAAGCTAAAAGAGAAGTAAATTATATCTCCCAGCACCATTATTTTTAAAAAAGATGCCAATCAAAGAGTCAGAAATTATAAAATTTTGATATTCTCTATTAGTGTTGTGTACTATTCATCTGGTTAATATCAAGTTTTCTACAAGATTCATACAAAAAATATTATAGATAGTTGAAGAAACACGGCCTCCCTTTCTGTGAGGTCACATATTAAATCTGTCCTCTGTTTGGAACCACAGGGCATGAATCCCAGCATAATAGCAATGTAACAAAAAGGAAAGAAACCTTAAAAGGTTGAATTTATTCTTTAAAGAGAAGACCCACTCCCCCCATTAAAAATCAACTTTTTGAAGTGAAAGTGTGTGTACTGGTACCTTTTTTGACAATAAATAGTAATTTTCACTTGTTTTCTTACTCTGGGTACCTTTAGTAAAGAGCTTAGCTCCTGTGGGTTTGATTATGCCCAGCTCCTTCAAAGAAAAAACATGATCTTTAGCAGCATAATTTTTATAATAATGTTTAGATATACCTTAAAATTTGTTAATGGAATGTGACCTGTGTAACAAGAGACTAATTTATCTTAAGTCAAAAAAAAAACATTTTGACAATAAATACGGTTATTTATATTCAAATTTATGTGTTGTTGTGGGAACTCTAATTGTAAGTTACCAGAGTAAAATACGTGTTATAATAAGACCTTCCTGTTTTTTGGCTCAACGTAAGCAGTGATCCAAGTATGTTTGGTTAAATATAAGTGTCAAAATTTCCACAAATTTTGTATCATACAGATATATTACTAAGTGAGATGCTTAATTTCTAGCATTAGATGATGAAGAATAGATATAATTTAATTCTGTCATCACAGGACCTTGGCCTTCCTCTCTTCCTGCAGGACAGAGCTGATCTGAGCCCTAGAGCCTAGCCTTGTCTCTCTGTAGGCAGAAAGATCTCTAGAGGAAGAAGCAAGGAACTAGCCAAGGTGCTTCCTTTATTTTTCAGAAACAGAGAAAGTGAAGGGTTGGAGGGAGGCCAGAATATCACATGAATTAAGTTCCCTTTACCTGGAAAAAATATCAGAAGTAGGCAAGAAGTGTGCCTCACTGACATGGTTTATAAAGAATTCTGGTTGTAGAATTCTTAATATAATAGCTTCCATAGTATTTTGCTTAGAAGTTGAGCTCTTTAAATATTTTATGGTATTTTGACACTGTATCAGAAATTATCAGGGGAGTGTCCAATGCCTTGGCTGATTTATAGAGAGTACGGTCCATGAAATTCAGCTGATTTATGTATTGCCAACTTTAAAATAACTCATTCTCGGTGTTTCCTCCCTACTCTCCATGTTAGACTTTTGACTACCAATAATTGGATGGCCTTGTAAGTGGTAGGAATTGGGTATAAAAGGGACAATGTCAAAATCTGACTTCCCAAACTATATATAAATAATGATCTCATGCGAACTGTTATCTATAAGGTACTTTCTATCCCAGTGTAGATAATTTGAGTTTGGTTGGCATTTAATGTTTTAACTTTTAATAGGAGCAATAACAGACTCTGTCAAGAAAGAAGAAAAAAGTGAATTTCTAAGTTTTATTTGAATCCGAGCATGACTACTCAACCTTATAAAAGCTTACTTCTTAAAATAAATGTTATTCTTCTTTCTCAAATATTTTGTTTGGACTTTCAAACATTAGAGTAACCTAGCAGTCATTACTTTCAGTAATGCAATAATTTAATTTCCAAGAATAGCAACGTTTTTGGCAGCAAACCAACTCTCCCAAATACAAAAAAGCCAAAATTCAGTGTCTTGTCTCTAACACCGCCCTCATTGGTGCTGATTCTGGTGTGGATTTTTTCTTTTGTTTTGAGTCACTGTATAAGGAGGTAGAGATTTCCAGAAAAGCAGAAAGGTGAAATGGGCATCATCTGAAAAGTCTCAGAGACAGTAGAAATCATGTCATGTTTACCCAGGTCATGGAAGGTGTCACAGGAAGCCTGGGGCTGGTAGTGTGTGGATCAGACTGTTTGGCTTGAGTTGGGTTCCAAAAGAGTAATAATGTTACATCCACCATAAATGCATAAATATATTATGACACCTCTATCCAAAGGAACATGATAACAGTTAGGAATTATCTCTTCCAAGAAACTGGGGAGTGTTTTTAACACTAAGGGTTAAGAAGAAAAGCAAGGCAGTGAATTATATTGAATATGATACCCAGCACACATACCCGTATATACACCTATACAAACACAACATAGCGCTTATGACAGGGTTTCAAGTGTTTTGCTCTTTGTATATTATCTGCCCACCAAATATATAATAGTTGTTATGTATTACATCATTACACAGAAAAAAAAGAAAAGCATGCCTTTAAATTTGAGAAGAATACTATATTTTTGCTTTGGGATAAATTTCATTAATTAGTTGAATGCTTGACTGAAATCAACAACATGCGTTCTTTATTGAGTGTCTATTACATGTATCCTCTTCAGTGCTACAGCTAGATTTTCTCCATTCTTAAATTCAAGAGATGTATTGAGTAGTTTTAGCAAGTTGGTGTCTTCTTGAGAATGTGCAGCATATTAATGAAATATTTTTCTCTTTTTTGAATATTGTTTTCTTCTTTTATTGTTTTCAAAAGTAATGCATGATCATAAAAAATTGAAAATGCAGGAGTGATGAAAGGAAGCTAAAGTTCATACATGATGTGAAGCCACAGAAATGACTGTTTTTAGTAGAAATGCTGATCCATATACATTTTTAAATTTAGAAGAGTCCTCATATTCTGTCTTGTTACTGTTTAACATGTAAAGCAGCCTTTTTCATATAATTTGTATTCATTTTTAGTGTCTGTTTTCCATACCTTTATGTAACATCATTTACTTAAATAACTTCCTATTTTGCGACATTGGTGGCATTTTCATTTTTTGGTAGTATATATGATACCGTGATTAAAGCTAAATAGTTTTCATCAGGCTATTTTCTGTAGATTACTTCATAGAACTGAGTGTTTTCAAGGCTGTTGATACATGTTGTCAATGTGTCCTGCAGAAAGGTTATATAATTTACATTTCCTTTGGCAAGACAGAAGTGTGCCAGTTTTCCCATGATTTTAACAACTGAGTATTATAATTAAAGACAAAACAAACAAACAAACAAAAACAACCCCCCAAAACAACAAAACAAAAACCCAGGCGGCACATTCCAATTAGGGGGAAAATTGTGTTTTCCTGAGATTTAATTTTCTTTGCTGTGACTATGGCTGAGGTTAAATATTACATAAGTTTATGATGCATTTGTAATTCTACTGTAAATTTTCTTTTTGTATCTTTTGCATATTTCTCAACTGGTTTATGCTCCATTTCATATTAATTTATATTATTTTTCTAAAGTAGTTATATTACGCTTTGCTGTATTTTATCAGTTTATTCCTCATTTTATTCTTACTTTTGAAGAATAATTCTAAAACTTAATAGTTAAATCTGTTCCCTTTTCCTCTTTAAGGGAGCATTCTCTTGGTCGCTGATTTTGTGGGTTTCAGTAGTAACTATGGCAATGGAGCAAATGGTGGAGGGAGCATTTAATAGTCGTATCCTGACTTGACTGAGTTCATATCTCAACTTTTCCTTTTTTTTTTTTTTTTTTTTTTTAGCAAGTGGTTACGTTACTGTTGAGTGCCAATGTTGATAGAGGGGAGATAATCCCTGTGTTTTCAGGTTGTTTTGAAGGCAGATTAAGAGACTGTGGACCCTGGGGTGTCCAGGTAGCTCAGTCAGTTAAGCCTCCAACTCTTGGTTTCAGCTCAGATCGTGATCTCAGGATCGTGAGACTGAGCCCTGTGTCAGGCTCCATGCTTCATGCAGCGTCAGCTTGATATTCTTTCCCTCTCCCTCCACTTCCACCCCTTCCCCCACTTGCTTGGGTGTGCGCTTGCTCTCTCTCGCATAAATAAAACCTTAAAAAAAAAAAAGAAACTATGGACCTCATATACATAGCAGAGAACCTAGTATATTTGTGAACCTCCAACATCTTAGCAATCTCTACTGTTAAATAATAAAGATAACATATTTTTTCTCTAATTCTGGCCTTTGCTTTCTCCCCATGAAGCATAATTACTCTCCTGTACTGTCTCAGGACCTGTGTGCGACAGGTCAGGTGTTTGCCGCAGCTGGGGCTCACAGGTGGAAGCTCTGCATATGTGCCATAGTCATCCTCTGTGTGGCTGCTGAAGCAGTGTTTCAGGATGTTTGGGAAAAGCAAGTTAGGATGTCATTCTTAAGCAAATATATGATTTTCTACCTCACAGATCTGATATAGATACATATATATATTTCTTTTTTCTAAAGATTTATTTTAAAGAGAGAGCAAGTGGGGGGGGTGTGGTCAGAGGGAGAGGAGAGACGATTCTCAGGCAGACTCTGCGCTGAGCATGGAGCTCCATGGGGACTGGATCCCAGGACCCTGAGATCACAACCTGAGTCAAAGTCAAGTCAGAGGGCTAACCGACTGAGCCCCCCAGCTGTCCCCATACATGTATTACACCTATCATATTCTGTGTGTACCCACTGGGTACATGTACCTTTCTCTCTGGTCACCTAGGACTATGTATCTCTCCACCCCCATTCCATACTGATCATCTGTCTTTTTATCATTGATTCTCAAATCCTAGGACCAATAACTGGCACATAGTAAATACTCCATTAATCATGATGGGCTATGTGTAGTCTTGTTCTCATTGTCAAAAGTGGTTCATGAACTAGGATTGGTTTGGTTGCTTTTTGTGGATTTTGGGAACTGGGCACTTCTGAAGGGAATACTGAATTAGGGTTCTGGATTCTGGGATCCACATAATGAAATTGTTTGCTTTCTCCTGTGACCTTGCATGTGTCCCTATTTGGTCACTTGCTCATTAGGATCAACATTTACAGTGTTTTCATGATTGTGATATGATAATAAATGTAAAAATGCTTTGGGAAGCATTATCATGACAAGCAGTTCAGTATAAAATGTATTCCCTGAAATTTGTGATGTGCTTCAAAAGCAGGGTTTTGGCTTTCTTTTTTTGATGAGCTGGAGTCAAAAGATTTTCTTGTCTGTAAAACTTTCTTGTCTGACCTCCATTATTAATATGATTATGAAATGCTCATTCCCCTACTGGTTGTAAAGATACTGCTATATTCCATGCCATTGGGTATCACTTAGAGGATACCATCACTGGAAGTAATTCCTGTTATTTCTTTATATCACTTCAAAAATTGTTTCATATCAAATTGGCTCCCAAAAAAGTTCTATTTTTTTCTTTTTGCAAAGATATGTGCTGCTTAAAAGAGTAGTAAAAACGAAGCCCTATTGTTCCTCACGGATTGAAGTCTATAGAAATGTCCCCAGAATATTATTTTTTCTCATAGTGGGCTGCTGAGTCTGGCGCCTGGAAGGCTTTATCAGAACAGTTTTAGAAGTGTGAACTGTAGCTGGCTTCTGTTTTTTGAACATATTTCCTTAAATATTTGAAGAAGTTTTCAGAGAATTCTTATCACTCTAACTGTAGGCTTCCAATAGGATGAAGTCGTGTGTAAAGTTATGAAAAAAACTTTAATTTGTCCCCTATTCTCAAAACTTTTGAAGGAAGTTCAGAAGGCAAGTTCATATCCTCTCAGTGGGTATGTTATTTAGTCAGTAGTGAAGTTTTAGGTACTCGAGTGGATATGCTAATCATGGTTTTGCTTATGCTTGTAGCACTTTCAGAGACAGCCCCCCCCCTTTTTTAAATTTAGCTGGAAGATTGTGTGATGAATTATATAGTGATTCTGTGTTTCTCATTGCAACAGTTGAGCGGTTCCTGGGGTGCTGGTAGCTTGTACATGTGAATCCCCCAAACCAAAGAGAGTGTAAGAGGTTATGGGGCAAAGGGAAACTGACCTTTGGGGAAACTGACATCCCTCCTCCCTCCACGAATATGGATGGTAGAGACAGAAGACTGTGTTCTGGTGACCTCTGATAGAGAGCTGAGGGGCTTGTAACACCCGAGAAGTGTGGAAATTTTAAGAAGTGAGAGGGAACAGGAAGCTTAAACTAGTTTGGCAACACAATTTTTTGATGTGCTGGTCAATTTTTCATTGATCAGTCCATTCAGTCAACAAACTAGGCTGAGGATGAATTTTGAAGAAGCAATATAAAGAGTAGCAAATGACAGGATATTCCAGGCCCAGATCATCTGCCCCCCTCTGAGTGGTTGAGCCATTTTCTCTAGTTGAAGAGTAGCTGTATCTATCCTGTCCAAACTTGGATTTCAAGCTCAGGGTGCCATGCTACCTTACTTCAAGTCACTTATATGAAATCCTTCCTTTCCTTCCATGTGCCAACTCTGTTAAAATGCATTCTATGATTGCGACTAAGACTCAAGATCTTCCAGTACTAAACGTAAATACTTTACAGTTACACAGTTAAATCATATGAGTTTATGTGGTTTCCTAGTGGCTTGTCAGAATATGCATTTTTTGAGATTTGTTTATTCTTGAGACACACAGAGAGAGGCAGAGACACAGGCAGAGGGAGAAGCAGGCTCCCTGCGGAGAGCCCAATGCAGGACTTGATCCCGGGACCCCGGGGTCATGCCCTGAGCTGAAGGCAGGCGCTCAACCACTGAGCCACCCAGGCGTCCCAGAATATGTATTTTCTACCAGGATGGCGGGTGATAGAGCTGCAGGTGGGAGAGAGAAGGGTGACAGCCTGATGAAGTTCTGTCTTGAGTTGAACAGGGTGTAGGAGGAGATACAAGCAAAGCTATTCCTTTGAGCTTTATAGCATCTTAGTCATTACAAACGCTTCCCCATATTTTATCTTTTGAAAGTGAGGATGAGAGTTTTGAAAACAATTGAACAGATTTTTGAACCAATAGTAGATGTCATTTTTGCTTGTTCTCTGAAGCTCCTTAGCAGATATTCATCTGAATTTGAATATACATGTTGTTCCTTGTAGGTATTCATCATCTGAGCTAAATGAATGTGTGGCGGATACAGTATTTGTTGACTATAGAAATTTTAAAAATTATTTATTTATTTATCTTTTAGCTCTGACCCAAAGAAGATGCTTTTGAACTCAGAGTTATTTTCAGTTTCTCTCTCTGTCCTTTGTGCTTACACAGCTTGTGTTTTGTGCCCTTGTTTTTTCCTCTTACTTTCTAGAAGGAATCGCTTTGTGGACTGGGAGGGATTATTCTGTTTCCTGTTTGTTGTACCTTATTAGTTTGCAATATGCATGCCCACGATTTACATTAAAAAGCTGCCCGTGTACCGTAGGAGTAATGTCAGATTTTCTGCTTCGTAGTTTTCCTGTAGACAGAGCATTGTTACCTGTGTGTTTAACGCTCATGTATCTCTGAAGATGGATATCATTAGGCATTTGGGAAAAGGTAGAACTGCTTGTACCCCCGTTATAAGGCAGGACGGTGCAGGCAGGTGGGTTGTCCTGCTGTATGCCTGTGGTGCCCAACACTTTGCAGTGATCCTGGCAGCACGTGGAAAAGTTTGCCATCATCGTGTGAAGAAGCTAAGCTGCACGTGCATATTAAGCTAAAAAATACAGATACAGTGTGAGGTTTCAGGTGTTGAGATATGCAGACGTACTGTAGTGTGATGTCGGAATTTGCAGAGCTGTTTGTGCTTCACCAGGGGAAGATGGTAGAACATTTTGACAGCTAGTCTTGTAGGATGCTGTGAGGCACTGAGTAGGTAATCGGGTGCCGTGCTCAGTGGCACAAATATTCCTAAATCCAAATGTAAGAACATGCCATGATCCCCTCAGTCACGGAAATGAGGGAATGCCTGGTGGCTTGTGTGTTGTGCTGGTGGAAGTACTTCACTAAGTGAAAACACTGCATGGGAGTCTTAGCTCAGGCTTCCATAACAAAATACCAGGGACATTTATTTGTTTCTCACAGTTCTGGGGGCCGGGGTATCCAAGATCAAGATGCCTGCTGATTCAGTTCCTGCGAGAGCTCTCTTCCTGGCTTGCAGATGACCGCGGTCTTTCTGTGTTTTCACATGGCATTTCCTTGTGCATGTATCTTTCTCTCTTCCTCTTCTTTTTTATTTTATTTTCAAATATTGTATTTATTTATTTGAGAGAGTGAGCACATGAGCAGAGGGGAGAGACAGAGAGAGAAGCAAAATCCCTGCTGAGCAGGGAGCCCAACCCAGGGGCTCTATCCAAGGACGCTGAGATCATGACCTCAGTCAAAGGCAGATGCTTGACTACCTGAGTAACCCAGTGTCCTCTCTCTTCCTCTTCTTATAAGATCTCTAATCCCCTCATGAGGACTTCATCTCATGACCTAATCTAACCCTAATTACCTCCAAAGCCCCCACTCCAAATATCATCATGTTAAAGGAAGTAGGGCTTCAACACATGCAACTTGTGGGGATCCAAACTTTACATCCATAACAGAGACCACAGGTTAAAACCAGCAAGGTCCCAATGCCCAGGAAGGCCCACTCTGGTGGCAGATTTGGGGTGTTTGGTATTGTCGTGGTCCTTAAGGGAATGGGAATCACTGATTATAATCTGGGTCATTATTTAAGGTATTTTAAATTACTTTTTAGTTTACTTTAAACGATTTGCTTTGATTTATAAAAGAGAATGTGACACACAAAGCAATATGATAGAATACCTAGGTACAGATTTCCGTATTTATTAACATCTGGTATTCCAAAATTCTTTTTTATAATAGTTAAAAAAAATTACATGGATGCTCCTCATCTTGATTGAACCTTTCACATCTTATAACCCTCACTCTTAAAAATACTGATCCCAGCCCCCATCACCTCTCACCAAGATTTCTGTAGCAGGCTCCTAGCCAGCCAGCCTGCCTTTCCTGAGCTTCTTTGAAGTTTATCTCCACAGCAGCCAGAGAGCTCTCTCTGTATCCACTCATATCTTTCCTTTATTTAGGACCCTGACAATGACACAAAGAAATAAATTCAACTCCTCCCTGTCTTATCTCACCTGCACCCTCTCCCACCGATTTATTAGGTGGCAGCCACTTTGGCCATCTTGTCTCTTGTACACATCTCCCTGAAGTTGATCCTCTCTTGGTTTTTCACCTAATAATTACTCCCTGTTCTATTTTCCTTACAACATGTGAAAGAACTGGAAATCATCTAATTTATTTATTGGTTTGCAAGCTTATTTTCCTGTCTTCCCACAGTAGAATGCAACCCCTTTGAAGGCTGGTCATTAAAAAGACTTTAAAATACCTGTTCTGATGTAGAAAAAGTAGGAATGCACAAGGATGAATGCCTACCTGGCTTCAAGTAAATATCTTATATAGGATAATTTTTAAATGTACTAACCATTGAATCATATCACAGATATATGTTGAAATGGGAAGATAGAAGACAGATCATCTATCACTGAATGAATGTCAGAGACCAGTATGATGATTAGTTAGGAAGAGCTGATGCGTTGCCACATGCAGATCTAATATAATGCTTTTACCTACCAGGTCAGCTCTCTTGTATTTCCTGGCATTCTCAAGTATTGCAGGCTGTTTTTCAAGGGGAGATTATCTTATAGTAAATAGAATATAAATATGCCAGGAATTTTGTGGCAGGAGGACATTAAACTTACTTTTAGAACAATAAATTAGAACTGTACAAAGTTTACTTTTTCATGGAACAATATTCATCATCTTAAAGAAAGCAGGGAATATGAAACACTGGGAGATATTGATTTAGAGAACTTTCAGGATATTCATTTGTCAAGACATTATCTTAAGAGAAAGTATTGAATGTTGGCAAATATAGGAAATATGATCATATGTGATTTTCAGAAGTAGGTTTGTTTTGTCAAAGTGAATTTATATTATGTTCTCCGTTATATTTAAATTGAAGATACCATCTAAGTTTTGGAATATTGTCAACTGAAAGGAAAACAAATTATTTTAAATTAGAGCAGTATTATCTAGATGTTACTCTTGGCATAAGTCCTTGAATGATATATGTTGGAAATTTTGTGACTTGTTTATAAAGAATGCATGTTAATGTGTCAGGGATATGAATTTTTTTTTTAAACAGCTACATATTAAAATATCAGAAGCCAATTTATGTGACTTCTAGGTGATATTTTCATAATGGCATATTTACTTTCATTTCATCTCATACAGGAAATATCTGTAACTTGGAATTAATATTAACAGAAAAATAAGTTTTTGCTTATAAACTTTTACATCTCACATTTGGATTCTGCTATCACAAAATCCCCTTTCTATTTAAATTAGCTGTGCCTTTAGTCAAATGACATCTTTGAAAAATATAAAGCCTCCGTGTAGAAAATTAGCTTAAAGCTATTAAACTAGGGGAGCCTGGGAGGCTCAGTTGGTTGGGTGTCTGCCTTCAGCTCATGTCATGATCTCGGGTTCTTGGGGTTCCAGCCCTGTATCCGGATCCCTGCTGAGCAGGGAGTCTGCTTCTCCCTCTGCCTCTGCCCCTCCCCTACTTGTGTTTTCTCTCTCTCTTTCTCTCTCAAATAAATAAATAAAATCTTTAAAAAAGTTATTTAGTGTTACTAGATTGAGGAGGTTTCCTTTTAACTATCAGGACTATTTTGAGTTGTTTTTTTTTTTTTTTTTTTTTTTGATGCTTAACTTGTTGCTACACTTAAGCAAAAATGTGGATTAAAATGTTTCTCTCCTATTGTATTGGCTACATATATGTGCACCTTTAGCTTTTGAATCTGTCTGTAAATCGTGTCTGACAGTAAGTGACACAGTTTAGTTTTGGAGAGCAGTTTGGGAGTTTGTAGTAACGGAATAGGTGTCATCTGCCTTCTTGCCCAGATGCTGGTGTCCTCAGGAGCTGAGTGGAAGTGGCATTCTGGTTCCTTCTCACTGTTTAACTGTTGACATTCAGCATGCTAACAATTTCAGCTTTTGGTTTTGAGTCTTATTCAAGGATAGAAATGGTACCTTCGCCTAATTGTTTACCAAGGGCAGTACATGCCTTGGGAAGGTTTTTATTTATGAGTCATTCTGGGAAATCCAGGCCTCCATTGCTGTATCCTTGAGAGTGTTAGGTAGAACCATGTGAAATTGCTGACATGCAACTTCCTTTAACCTACAAAAATGTCAGTTTAAATCTAATCGTTAATCTCATTAATTGAGCTAATTAGTAATCACAAAATAACATGTATACTTTTTTCCAATGCAGTTCACCATTTAGTAGTTTAATAACAAATACGAGATTCAAATTCTCTTGTGCTTTCAAGTACAAAGGGAGATGTGCCAACTCTTGGGTCATGGGGGAAACCACTGATTGGATTAAGGTTGGCCAAGCTGGAAAGAATTAACTTAAATCCCTGAGAAACCTAGAGACCTGTCAGCTGGTGTGTTTGGCCCTCAGGAAGTGGGATGCAGGCTGTCACTTTCTGCCATAGACAGTTACTGTTATCTTCATCAATGATTCTATCTCCTTTGTTTTTTGTTGTTGCTGTTTTTTGTTGTTGTTTTGTTTTGTTTACCCTAGCTCTAAGCTTGTAATTTTGGTTTTTAAGCTATATAGGATTTATTTATTTATTATTTATTTATTTAAAGGACAATGTAAATTAATGTTCTAATGTTTTCATGAGACTCTTTTCTAAGTTTTAATTGATTTTTTGTTCTTGCACTTTAAAATGTCATATGATCATTCTAAATGATGTTAGAATTCATATAAAAATGCCATTGATTTATATAATTGAAACTCCTGAGTCTTGTCCAAATGTTTACTTCAAACTGGATAGGCTGGTAATACTAAATTGAGGGCATTAAAATATAATTTAGTTTCCAAGAATGTAAGTAAGCAATTTATAAAAAATTGTCAATTAAAAAAATCCATCTTATATGATAGGTTGAAAATGGCACTTGACTTTTGTGACTTCTTCCCTAAAACCTCTAGTCGCAGTCTAATCCTAGGAAAAATATCAGGGAAATCCCATGTGAGGGACATTGTACAAAATATCTAGTTCAGTATTCCTTAGAACTTTCAAGGTCATCAAAAACAGGAAAAATCTGAGATCTAGTCGGAGCCAAGAGGAGCCCAAGGAGACATTAAGACTACATTTGGTATGATGTCTTAGATAGGATCTTGGAATAGTAAAAGGACATTAGGGAAAAATTAGGTAAATCTGAATAAAGTATGGGCTTTAGTTAATGATAATATATCAGTACTGGTTCATTAGTTGTAACAAATATACTAATGTAAGATGTTCATAAAAGGGGAAACCAGGTATGAGATATATGATAATTCTCTCTACCATCTTTGCAATCTTTCTGTAAACCTAAAATGATCCTAAAACATAATGGTTGCTTTTCAAACTTTTTTTTTTAATTTTTATTTATTTATGATAGTCATCAAAGAGAGAGAGAGAGAGAGAGAGAGAGAGAGGCAGAGACAGAGGGAGAAGCAGGCTCCATGCACCGGGAGCCTGACGTGGGATTCGATCCCGGGTCTCCAGAATCACGCCCTGGGCCAAAGGCAGGCGCTAAACCGCTGCACCACCCAGGGATCCCAATGGTTGCTTTTCAAATTTTATTTTTAACACTGTAAGTTTTTAAAATGCCTGCTCAAAGATTCCAGTAAGGAATTCAGTAAAGGAAACGATGTTTTTATTTGATTTTAATAGGCTTGGATGATGTCCTAATATTTTGAAATTGTTCTTCAAATTGACTTATTAATTATTCACTAGCAAATCAGCATAAAATATTTTTTATCATCTATGTTGTGGATTTATGGTAAGGTGAGGGAAGAGAGGGAATTTCTCAAAATTACATAAACAATAAAAAAGAAAACTAATGACTTATAAGATACAGATAATGCAAAATTGGCAAAACTTGCTTAAACTATTTTGTTTAGTTTATGTCTTTTATAGAAGCAAAGGGCATTGTTATCATTTGTTTAGAAAATAATTTAACAAATGAAGATATTTTAACAAGTATTTTAGTATGGAATGTTTGCTTCTTTCCTTTACAAAACCCAGAAACAAATGTAATTAGTATTCATTTTGTGAATTGTCTTACTGATAACTTTAATGCCTTGTCCCTGGCCCTCTTATACAACCTATATAATACCCGGGAAATACCTATGAATCCAGAGTTAGAGTTGCCAGATTAGCAAGTAAAAATACAGGATGCCTAGTAAAATATGAATTGCAGATAATCAATAGTTTTACTTTTTTTTTTTTTTTTTTTAGTATAAGCATCTAAATATTGCGTGGTACACACTTATACTAAAAAAAAAATAGTTTTTTCTACAATTCAGATTCTACTAGACCTCCACATGCAGAATCTGCTAGGTATGATAAAATTTGCAATTCTCTTTAATAATATTAACAATAAGAATTCTAATAGTTGAGCCTTTAGTATATGTTTCAGACTCTAACCCTTTCCTTGTGATAGAAGACCTTCTTTTGGGTTTACTAATTCTTCAAAGTCACTGTCTTTTTTTTTTTTTTGAGAGAGCAAGAGAGAGAGAGAGAGAGAGAGAGAGAGAGAGTTTGTACCCACAAGTTGAGTGGAGGGGCATAGGGAGAGGGAGAGAGAGAGAACCCTAAGCAGGCTCCATGCTCAGCGTAGAGCCTGACATGGGACTGGATCTCCAGATCTTCAATCATGACCTGAGCTGAACTCAAGAGTTGGATGCTTAACTGACTGAGCCACCCAGGCATCCCTCTATGTTACTATCTTAAATCCACTTTCTAGTGCTAAGACTTTTAGTTTTAACCTCAACCCAAAGTGAATTCTTACAGAATTTTTGCTTTTCATTTACTATGGAATGTTTCATATTTTGTTTTTTATGGTAATCACCAGCTATGGTCTTGTCACATCATAATCTTGAAGAGAGACTCTCTCGTAATCTTCTGCACACCTCATACAAATGAGCATAATGTGTTGAAATTTTTACGATTGAATAAGAAGTTTGTGTATTCGTTGGGGTAGATTCAGTTATGCTTAAACAAACAGCACCCCCATTTCAGCAGCTTAAAAAGAGTGAGAGTTGGCACATCTTTAGCATGGGGTTGGCAAAAGGTGGGAACAGAGGCTCGGGCAATTCTAGGCGTTTGGGGAGCCAGGCCAATGGACCTGGCACCGTAGTGAATTCCTCATGGTCATTGAGGTGGGGAAAAAAGAGTGAAAAGTTGAGTCATGTGTCACTCAGGCCTGCATCATCAGGCACGGTGAGTTACGTGGACATGCTCAACTTTAAATGCTGAAGGAAGCCAGTCTTACCACATGTCTTGGGGTCAGGGAGAGCCAAGATACTGGTGAGCAGCCTTAAATACAGAATAGAAAAAGAATATTGGTGGAGTCTTTGAAGGAGAGTTGGACAGCTTAGAAATATTTTAACTCTAGGAGGTATTTGTGAGCCTATAGCTTTTATTAGTAAAACAAAATTTTCTTTGGAATTCTTGTAAATAAAACAAAAATTGAGGAATTTGAATAAAAGTAAGAAAAAAATAAATGTCAAAGCCTCATGAAGGGCCCAGAACAGGGCATGATCCATGATCGGGAGTCAATATTATGATAATGTGCTCCAGTGAAATGGTAGCACACTCCAGAGTGGCCTTGCTGTTTTTCAAGATTTCCATGAAAATGAACTTTTCTGGAAATGCTATTCCCAGGTGTTAAGAGAAGGCAGATCAAACTTTTCCTGTATATACGGACATGCACATGCGTGTATGTGTGCACATATGTACCTATATGTGTATGTATGCATATATAGTTTTTAAAAAATAAACTCACAGACCTGATTTTTACGTTTCATTTTGGTGGGAACGTCCGAGACACTTGGCGGTTCTAATGCCTCTCATTCTCATCTCAGGTTGTTTTCTGCTTTGCCCCCGCCCTGTCTTCTCCGGGCCCTCTTGTCCTGGCTGGCGCGTCTGTGTGTCCCGGGGACCCCAGGGACCCAGGAGCGGGCGGCGCTGCTTCCCTGTGGTGCCCCCTCTGCGCGCCCCGTCGCCATCGAAACTGCAGGCTGCAGGCGCCTGTGACTGGGGGGCGGCTGGGGGGGTGCAGGGCGCGGCTGCGGGGGGGGGGATGCTGGGGGGATGCTGCGGGACTGCTGTGGGGGGGCTGCTGCGGGGGTACGGGGCGGGTGTGGGCTGCTGCGGGGGGGCATGCGGGGCTGCTGCGGGGGGGCGTGCGGGACTGCTGCGGGGGGGATGCAGAGCTGCTGCTTGGGGGGCGCGGGGTGTGGGGCTGTCTCTGGCAGGACGCTGTGGGGGTTGCGGGCTGCTGCGGGGGCGGGGCGGCTGCGGGGGTTGCGGGGTTGCTGCAGGGGGAGGGGATGTGGGGCTGCTGTGGGGGGGCTCGGGGCTGCTGGGGGGGCCGCTGGGGGTGCAGGGCAGCAGGAGCTGGCAGAGACAATCAAAGAGCGAGACGGCCTTGAGCTCTGCAAAAAGCTTCCAGTGCAGTTGCGGAGACAGGCCCGACAAGTCATTAATTTGAGCAGCCAGGCTCGTGGCGAAGCGCCCAGGCCCGTCTGTGCTCCCACCTCGTGGAAGGGCGCTGCCACGGCCCCCGCTGCCCTGTGCTGGGGCCCAGGGAGATTGGAGGGGGACTGAGGAGGGCTCCAGGGCAGGGCAGCAGCTCCCGCGGAGCACCCCGTGGTTCGGGAGGATGTGGCCCCCGACCCTCCTGGGCAGCGCTGGCCAGGCTGCGGCTCAGGGCCCTGGGTCCGTGTGGCCCCGCCTGCAGGTGTCTACGCGGCGGCGCGCCGGGGTGGGGTTCCGGGCCCACAGTACTGCGGGAGCTGCGGGCGGTAGAACAGAGCCAACGTTGGCTGCTTCTGTCTTCTCTGAGCATCGCTCTGCCCTGAAGATGGGAGGTAAACGGAGGCACTAATACCGTCTGTGTCTTGGGTGGCAATGAATCCTGCCTTCCTTGGACCTGACCTTTTCTCAGGTAGCTCATCCCAGAGACAAATGGGCGACCTTTTACAAGAAACACACGTAGTGGTGAGGAGACAGAACACAGAAGCCAGAGAGGGAATTCTTGATGGAAGAGAACTGAGGGAAATATGTAATATTGATGATGATTTTTATGACGCTCTTACACCATGTTTATTAATAGACGCTGATGTAGTTTTTCAAGTATAAAATGCAAAACAATTCAGAAAAAACATAATTGCATTTTCAAGTGTCTCTTATTACTTCCAAAATTTGTTCCTCTGTGTGTGCCTCTGTGTGTGTATAAAATCGTTAAGCTATTCTGTAAGGCACTCTTAAAAGAAGAAAGCTTGGATAGAAGTTAATTTTCTTTTCTTATATGCAAGATTCATTTATTTGATTCCACCACTCAGAAAGACTCAAGTTTACGTGCTGCTCTTTGGTGCTTACATATTTTTAGTTATTAGGTGGATTTATATGTAGTTTTACTCGAATTTGATGTTTGTAATTGTATATTTTTTCTTGCCTTTGGTCATAGCATTTTCCCCCCAAATGCATTAGTCTTTCTCATTTGATTCTCTTGTCTTTGTCTTAAAGATCAGTGATACTCTTTCATTTTTTTTTAAATTAACTTTTATTGGTGTTCAATTTACCTCTTAAGAGAATATAATGATAATAATAATGATCAAGATCATTATTATTGAAAGTGAGAATTTTTTCCCAAACCTTTTATTTTCCAGCTATGGATTGAGAAGTAATGTGAAATAAAAGCTTCTCAATAATAGATACTTTAAATATTGGAGATTAGCTACAAACGTATTCAAATATTGGTGATACAGTTTAAAAGCTATTTCTTCCTCTTTTGAAATCTGCTTCTTATACAAATTAAATATGGTTTATTTCTTATATGCATGATTTATAATGATAATTCAACATTACTTTCAAATGTTAACATTGAGACATCATAATAAATTGCAGAAAATGTAACTGGATGCCAATTAAAACAGCAAATAGCGAAATTCAAAGTGTGTAGCTAGTGTAGTACATGCATTTAATGCATTTATTAGAAAAGAAGAGTAATTGATAATGAGCTAAATGTTCGTCTTAAAGGCAACAGAGTAAAATGAAAGAAAGCAGATAAAAGCCAGCTATTGTAGAAGTTTGTACTACAGTCATTCCTAAGTATGCTTTAATGTTAAGAATTTGTTTTATCAGTTACGCACCACTTCTGTATTTACAGCAGAGGGGATTTAATATAGGAGCATAGTTACAAATTTGAAAGAAAAGCTAAGAGTCAAGCAAGGAGGCAGAGAAGTAACTCAGAGATTAGCTTCAAGGAGATGACTTCCATTAGCCCAGATCAGTGGTTCTCAACCAGGGCCTGTGTGGTCCCTCTCACCCCTACCAGAAGACAAGTAGCAGTCTTTGGAGACTGGGTGGGAGGTGCTAGTGGAATCTAGTATAGAGAGGCCAGGGACGCTGCTAAACATTCTCTGATGCACAAGCCAGCCCACATAACAAAGCACAATCTATCTGGTCCCAAAAAGTCAGTAGTACTCAGATGGAGAACCAGTGGTCTTGAGAGAGAGGAGAAGGCAGTGCCACCGGAATCCAAGGCCTGGATTTCCCAGGGGGAGAGGATGATCCAGCAGGATGTAGAGCCATGTGGGTGGGGAGAGGGGGAAACGCAGTCACTTTCAGAAAGGCTACTGGAGGCCAAGAGGAAGGAAGAGTGATATTCTGTATCTTCCCTCCTTCCTTCCATCCAGCCTCTTGGCAGGGACTCCCTGTTGTGAAACTTAGCTGGAAGCCTTCTGTTACAGGTGTACAGAACACGGGCTGCAGGGCAGCCCGGTGATGCTGAGTGGAATCAGGAAGGTAGAGGGGTAATTCTGAGGGGAGGCACCAGCCAGGAATTATTGTAATCCCCAATATCAACAGATGGAGGAGAGGTTTGGGATTATTTTAATCAATCTTAAAGAAGTACCACATTCCAAAACTAGGTTGCAATTAATAATTGCAGTACGCTAAGAATTTGTGAATATTCTTAATCTAACTAATACTGAAATCCTAGATTGATGCTATCCTTCTAATCACAAAAACCAAAAGAATATTTGCTCTCACCATTTCTTAGACCTCAGATATCACAATAAGACAAGAAAAGACAAAAAAAAAAAAAGACAAGAAAAGACAAAAGCATGGGAAAAGAAGAGGAAACATTTAAAAGTTATTTGCAGATAAAACAAATGTTTACATACAAAATCCAAAGGAATCTGAGAATTAACTAACAAAACTACGAAGAGATTTCAGCAAGGTTTCTGGGTAAAATATCAGCATGTTAAATACAGCTTATTTCTTTCATGCTTGATATCTATATTGATGATTCAGATTACCTTTAAAAGCTAACATTGAGACATCATAATAAACCTTAGAAAATGTTTGTACCTCGGTGCCATTTAAAATGGCAGAAGTGCACGGTAAACCAGTGGAGCTTTGAACACTTGTTCAATCCATAGCATTATTAAATGCTCATTGAATGTATGGTGTGTTTTTAAGCTAACCTTTTAACCAAATCAGGCTTTTGGACTATTTCTCTTGGTTTTACTTTCTATGCAAAGTTATCTTTCTATTTTGTTTAAGTATTTATATGCATTTAAATATATATATGTGTGTATGTATGTACATACACATGCACACATGGTTTGTTGAAGGAGTATGATTATATTGATTTTAGCGCTATGACTAAATGTTAGCCTTTTAAATGGAATTCTTCCCTATGAAATGCATTTGTAATCCATGTTACCTTGTTGAAAGATTATGTATGCAATCTATAATTTCATAAATCCATATAATTATACATGTGACATAGTCTTCCTATTCTTTCAGGGGAAATGGAAAGAATGGAAATAGTAAACTCTTGTCTATCTTGTTTTCTATTTCTTTATATGTGAATAGTACCTGGTTAAATATTTTATATAATGTTATTCATGATATGGCTGTTATTAAAAATGGAGAGTTTATATACTTTAAGATTTGGTCTGTCTGGGGATCCCTGGGTGGCTCAGTGGTTTGGCGCCTGCCTTTGGCCCAGGGCGATCCTGGAGCCCCGGACAGAGTCCCGCGTCTGGAGTCCCGCATCGGGCTCCCAGCATGGAGCCTGCTTCTCCCTCTGCCTGTGTCTCTGCCTCTCTCTCTCTCTGTGACTATCATAAATAAATAAAAATTTTAAAAAATGTGTTTAATCCGAAGTGCTGAGGTGCTTTTGCAGCAGTTTTTCTTTGCAAAGCTTTGAGGATTTTTGATTGAGTTATGTATTCCTAGAGTAACAGACAAAAGAAGCAGTGCCCTTGCACAAATTCAATAGTGAGTTAGGGGGTTAGGAAGTGAAAATTGAGGCTTCAGGGGAAAGGAGATATTTGTGAAGACTGAGAACTGGATACACAATAGGCTAATAGCTAGTCTCTATCGAATGTTTGAAACTCAGTAGAACATAATTTTCTATGAGAATGATTTAACAGTGTAGAAACTTGTTCCTTAATGGGTAAGGACTTAGCGGCTCTATAGGAAAATTATTTCCAAGTTATTGAAATGAAAGATAAAGTCATGGGTAGTGTAAGAGGTTAACAGTATTTTGTTTTCCACTTATGCAAACCTCTTTGGGATTGGATAATTTATAATTTTTTCAAATTTGTTTGAAAGTATCTACTTAAAACATCAATGCATATGTATTTTTTCATGTCTAACTTAAAAGGTATTTAGGTTATACTTTCCTTTGAAAATTAATGGTGGGGTTTACCTTGGTTTAGTACAGGTTATCTGGGTGAGGAGATGTGATGCTAACTTCCTAAAGTAATTGTTGCTACCTTTCACTGACTCAATGACATTTGATATTAATGCCATGTTTCTGTGCGTTGCTGAGGTTATGATAAGTTTATCACAAAGTGGTCATAACAATGAGAGAATTTTAACATTAAAGGTTGTTGTGTTAACTTAGAAATAGGATAAGGCTTCAGTGTATGGTTAATGAATTCCAAAGTCTGTTTCCTTTCCTATCCACTTAAAGCAAGTCTATATCAGTGCTCAACATTGTATTCACCACTGACTAGTAGAGCTTGAAAATCTATGTCAGTCATGATATGACTGTCATGAAAATGGACAATTTATACCTTTGTACACAAAGTGACAGGTTAACCAAACTTGTGCTACTTTTCCCACAAGGAGGGAAAAAATACCAAAGTTCTCTTTGGGACCCAGATATCGTCAGCAAAAATGAAAATGCAAGAAGTCTGTTTTTTTATATTTAGAAGAAAATAGCACTGTCAGAGGAAATGACAAATGTGGGATCTTTTATGTCATTCTTAAATGTTGGCTATGAAAGTGTTTCCCTGCAAAGAGAAGAGTCTTGTGTCATCACAAAATGATGGGGAGTGCAGAGGAAGGGTAGGATATAAGATAACCAACCTGGATAATGGTATGCACCTTGGATGTTAGCAAAAATGAAGCTAATAGCTTATAAAAAAAACACGTGAGATATAGAAAAAATGATTTTGTATACATCATAATTTGACACAATTAATGCATTAAATTCCTGTTTAATAATTTAATCTGAACAACAAATTTAACACTAGTTAAGACTATCAAATTTAAGACCAGTTACTATTACCTGAATATGAAATTTAACCTGAATATCAAATTTAAGACCAGTTACTTTTACCATATTTTTTTCCTACATATAACACACACAGCCTTAAAAATAATATAACACATTTATATTCTTAAATCTAAATTAGTGAAATATTCTCTAGAAATATACAAGTGAGTAGCTTTAAAAAAGAAAGAATAGTTTTTTTTACATTTGTTTTTATTTAAGTTCAATTTGCCTACATATAGTATAACAGCCAGTGCTCATCCTGTCAAGTGCCCCCCTCAGTGCCCATCACCCAGTCACCCCAAACCCCTGTCCACCTCCCCTTCCACTACCCCTTGTGTGTTTCCCAGTTAGGAGTCTCTCATGGTTTGTCTTCCTCTCTGATTTTTCCCACTCAGTTCCCCTCCTTTCCCTTATGGTCCCTTTCACTATTTCTTATATTCCCCATATGAGTGACACCATTATGATGATTGTCCTTCTCCATTTCACTTATTTCACTCAGCATAACCTCCAGTTCCATCCATGTTGAAGCAAATGGTGGGTATCATCCTTTTTTTTTTTCAAAGACAGATTTTTTTAATGATTTTTTAAATTCAATGATATATATACATATATATATATATATATATATATATATATATATATATATATACACATAGAGAGAGAGAGAGAGAGAGAGAGAGAGAGAGGCAGAGACATGGGCAGAGGGAGAAGCAGGCTTTATGGAAGGAGCCTGATATGGGACTCGATCCTGGGACTCCAGGATCACGCCCTGGGCTGAAGGCAGGCACTAAACTGCTGAGCACCCAGGCGCCCTTATCCATTCTTTCTGATGGCTGAGTATTATTCCATTGTATACATATACCACATCTTCTTTATCCATTCATCTGTCGATGGACACTGAGACTCCTTCTACAGTTTGGCTATTGTGGACATTGCTGCTATAAACATCAGGGTGCAGGTGTCCCAGCGTTTCACTGCATCTGTATCTTTGGGGTAAATCCCCAGCAGTGCAATTGCTGGGTTGTAGGGTCACTCTATTTTGAACTCTTTGAGGAACCTCACACAGTTTTCCAGAGTGGCTGAACCAGTTCACATTCCCACCAAGAGGGCAAGAGGGTTCCCCTTTCTCTGCATCTTCTCCAACATTTGTGGTTTCCTGCCTTATTAATTTTCCCCATTCTCACTGGTGTGAGGTGGGATCTCATGGTGGTTTTGATTTGTATTTCCCTGATGGAAAGGATGCGGAGCATTTTCTCATGTGCTTGTTGGCCATGTCTGTCTTCCTCTGTGAGATTCCTGTTCATGTCTTCTGTTCATTTCATGATTGGATTTTTTTGTTTCTTGGGTGTTGACTTTGACAATTTAAAAAAGAAAGAATATCTTAAATCTATGTTAGTTTTCCTGTCTCCTACACTTCCTGGAGGCAGTAATGGTAGATGTTCTATGGGCGCTCTACTGTCTGTACTTCTTCCCTTGCTACCAGTGGGGGCATCTCACGTGCTGTTCATTCCAAGGGTGGAACAAGTTTGTTGAAGGTAAGTCCCCCACAGAAGGCTGCTGTCAAACTGCTCATGTTCTCCTTCTCCTCACCTTCTTCTTGAGCAGATGTCACAGGGTAAGCCCCTCTACAGGTCCTTGCCCAGTTGCTGGAAGTTGTGGAGTGGCTTGTGAGGCCTCCAATCCAGGCAGATGGGTCAGCTCTGGCAGCAGTGAAGCAGGGGCTATATTTTCAATTCAGTCCATTTTTTCTTAATTAGTTCACAATGGAGAAGTGACTTATTTGCAACCTGTTTGTGTTGATTTTAACTTTATGATAAAGTGGTAAATTCATATGTAGTCAGTAAAATCTCCTGTAACCTAATTTGCCTTGAAAGATAAACAGATAGGCTCTAGTGAGAGGAAGCCTCAGTCCCCACCCAGGGTACATCTTTGTCCATGCCTTGGCAGTGGGAGCAGATACACTATAGTTCAACTCCTGCTGGCTGCTCATTTGTTTGGTTTAGAAAAGATGGCCACTTTTTAGAGCGAGTGTTTCTATCTTTAAGTGTCAATTCAGGGCATTTCAGGTGGTACCATGACACTGATTAAGTTTTAATAGTTTTTTTTTTTTTTTAAGTTTTAATAGTTGTGCATGAGTGTCCTCAGCTTCAGACACTGTTAACATCTTAAAACTACCTTTTGCTTTTTTGTTGTTGTTGTTACTGCCTAGTGGTTTTGGACAGATATGGAAGACTGTTGATTCGAATAACTATTTGGGAATGAATAGGTTTCTGCAGGAAATATCCAGAAATTATCAAATCAGACTGTACTGCTTCCCACCCTCCCCCAAAATGTTTGATAATTTCTCCTTCCCAATAATAGAATGGTAATTTTCCAGTGAAAACTCTTACTTAGCATAATTGTCTCCTATTTTTAGCTAATCTTAGTGCTCAGAATGAATTGTGAAGACTTGCTTCATTTTAAATTATTAAGATGTTAACAAGAAAGAACCACATTGTCTGTGAAGATCATGTAGACACACAAGTAAAGCCTCTAGAGGGTGCCAGAAAGTCTGTCTTTGGTAGAGTTTATAGGATAAACTGCCAGTTAAATATCTAAAGATTGCACCATCATTCCCTTTTTTTGTTAAAAAACTACAGCTAGTTGTAAATCTGATAGTTCTGAAAGAAATGAAACAGTAAACAGAAAGAAGGGAATCCATGAAATGAGACCATAGTGCATGCGTTTTGTGTAGGTTTTCTTCAAAGTGATAAAGAGAATGAGCTACTTGGAGATTTTTTTAAATTATTTATTTATTCATGATAGACACAGAGAGATAGAGAGAGAGAGAAAGAGAGAGAGAGAGACAGAGACACAGGCAGAGGGAGAAGCAGGCTCCATGCACCGGGAGCCCGACATGGGATTCGATCCCGGGTCTCCAGGATCGCGCCCTGGGCCAAAGTCAGGCGCCAAACCGCTGAGCCACCCAGGGATCCCTACTTGGAGATTTTGAATGTAAATGTCACAGTCATGAAACCAACACTACAGTCAAATGACTTAGTCTAGTCCTAATTACTTTACAGTGTCACATCCACTTTACTTGTGGGATTGAGAATAAAGGCTGTTATTTGGCCATAAAACTTTAGAGATATTTATTGGACAGTGACAAGTTTAGTTAATTATTTCAAATTACTGTGGGCTTAACTCTCTTTGCATATTACACACACTGTTAATATTTTTGATGCAGAGTGAAGAACATTTTTAATGTTAAAATATTTCTTTCCCCCAGGTTTTCAAATATTCTTTTTCTTCTTGGCAAGAACACTTTGAATGTGGTGTTGAATGTTCAGTTTCTGGCTACCCAACATTTTCATTTTCATATTGGCTACAAAGAATCTGTGGGTACTTGCACATCCCATTCAAGTTTTTTGAGCCTCACATGCCTTTTCTTTAAAATAGTGCTGTTGGCTGCCTCCAACCTTAAGTGATATTCAATCTTTATTGTGTTATTACAATTGTAGGACTTTTGATATGCCAGGCATTATTTGTAGTCATTTACATAAATAACTTCTTGAATCCTCCCAATAGGCACTATTTTTATCCATTGTGCAGATGAAGAATGTGAGGCACGGGCCATAGAAACACAAGAGGTTTTGTTTCAGTTTGAGCTGCTATGACAAACCACCATGGACTCTCACAGTCCTGGAGGCTGGGAGGTTGAAGGTCCGGGCGCCAGCCGATCTGGTGCGTGAGAAGAGCCAGTTCCCTGGCTCACAGATGGCTGACTTTTGCTGTGTCCTCACCTGGCAGAAGGTGAGGGAGCTCTCTGGGGTTTCTTTATAAGCCTCCTCTAGGAGGGCTCCACCTTTATGACCTAGTCACCTCCCAAAGTCCCCACCTCCAAATAACATTACATTGAGGCTGGTAGTTTCAATATATGCATTTTGGGGGGACACAGACTTTCAGGGCATTTTTGGTGATTTAGATAGAAACCTCTTTCTTGAGTCTCCTCCGAGGATTAATTTCCCACTAATTGATGTTAGAAGTTCTGTCTTGATCAGCCAATAGTAAATCCTACCTGTGTACCTGACTTGGAATTTGTGGGCTTGCCTCTTAGCACCAAGTGCTGTTTCTGGGCAGCTCTGGAGTGTGGCCTGGGGCCAGCTCTGCATGACTGCATTGAGTCAGCAGGGCGGTGCGCAGCAACAGGCAGGGAACAGCATCCTCTGCTCCTCCACAGACGTGGAGGTGACAGATTTTTCTTGCTTTGCCTTGTGAAGCAAGCACTTCACACATTTTTAGCACTTCCTTTTTTACAGGGAATTGAGCTCTGGGAACTTTTTGTTTATCATCAAATTTATTTAAGTCAGGGACCTTTGCAAAAGCCCGTTCCCGGTTAGCAGCTCTGGGGCTCCAGCATTGTTGTGTGCATACGTGGGCCATGAGCAGCGCTCTCTTTCCATCTTCGTGGAGAGAAATGGGCACCAAGGAGGGGCAGCTTTCTTGTGAGGGGGTGTCCCTGCCTCAGTGCCGTTGTTGCTGTGAGCTGGGTAGCTAGCTCTTCGTTGTGTGGGCTGTCCTGGGCCCACACAGAACCTTAGCAGCAGCCTGGCCTCTACCTGCTAGATGCCAGTGGCACCCCACCCTGCATCTGTGACCAACGGTACTACCTCTGGGGATTGCTGAATGTCTTCAGGGGTGGACGCTCCACCCAAGAGGAGAGCCAAGGTGCAGATTAACGGGGCTCCCGTGGACCCATCTCCGCAGGAGCCCATGCTCTCCCCCTGGCCCTCGCCAGCAGGCTTGCAGAGTGGCTGCAGCCGATTCCAGAGTTCTGTTGGCTTTTCCCGTCACAGCCCCCCACCCCATTGGCCAGGTGGTGTTTGTGGGCCATCAGGGCCTCCCCAGTGTCCTCATACCGCTGCCATCTTGAGGTTCACATCCCGAAAATGGTTACCTGTTCTGCCAGAGAATCAAACCAGTTTCCTGCTTCCTTATTACTATTGTTTTTTCTCATTTTGTTCCTCATACCCCCACACCCGTGTTAAGGCCCTAGAAGAGGGAATATGCTTGTATTTGGCACAAATTGCTTTGTCACTTCAGCTGCCGGTATACCTCTGGGGCAAGATACTTTATTAAAATACTTTTTTATTGTGGCAAAATATATGTAATATAAAATCGTTCTTTTTAAGAAAAGATTCTGTGTATTTAATTGTCAGAGAGTGTGCGCAAGCCAGGGAAGTAGCAGAGGGAGAGGCAGGCTCCTCACTGAACAGGGAGCCTCACGTGGGGTTCGGTCCCAGGACTCCGGGATCATGATCTGCACCGAAGGCAGTCGCCCAATCGACTGAGCTACCCAGGCGCCCCTAAAATCTACCTTTTCAACTCTTTTTAAGTGTATATGTAGTTCAGTGGCATCATGTCTATTCACAATGTGGTAGGATTATCGTAACTATCCATTTCTGGAACTTTTCATCCTTCCAAGTGGAAGCCGTGTACCCATTAATCTAACATAACTCTCTCTGCCCTCCTCCTACTTCCCTCTCCCTGCCAACCACAGGCAGTCATCATTCAACCTTCGGTCTCCAGTTTGGCTGTTCTGGATACCTCATGTAAGTGGAATCATACACTGTCCTATTGCGTCTGACTTATTTCATTTCACATGATGCTTTACAGGTTCATCCATGTTGTGGCATGCATCAGAAATCCAGGCCTTGGTGTAGGTGAATAATATCCCGTTGTGCATATAGATCACATTTTGTTTATGCCTTCATGTGTGGATGGACACTTGGGTTGTTCTCAGCTTTTGGCTGTTAGGAATAATGCTAATGAACATGGATATCTCTTCTTGAGTCCTTGCTTTTAATTACTTTGGATATATACCAGGGGTGGAATTGCTGGATCACATAACAATTTTAACTTTTTGAGGAACTGCTGTACTGCTTAACGTCATAGCTGTACCACTTTACAGTCACGTCAGTATTGTATGAGAATTACAACTCTCACCAGCACTTATTTCCCGTGTTTTAAAATTATAGCCATCTTAATGGATATGAAGTGGTATCTCATTGTGGTTTTGATTTGCATTTCCCTAATAACTAATGATGTTGACCATCTTTTCATGTGCTTATTGGCCATTTGTATATCTTCTTTAAGAGAAATGTTTGTTCAAGTCTTTTCCCATCTTTGGATTTTGTTGTCATTTTTATTAGATTCAATACTTTTAAGAACAGATAAATTCCATGATCTTTTTCTGAGTATATAGTCATTTACCATCAGAGGCCATTAGTTTGCTTCATTTAGTTTATGTGGATTTCATCTTGTATTGGAAGGTATCATAACACTCAGACTGGTAGCTCTGTCCCATTGTTAGTGTTTCCCACCTGAGGCTGCTCTGAGGTGGGAATCCCCACCAAAACCAGATCATGGTGGGACATGCGAGGGCCTGACAAGCAGCCCAGCTTGAGGTCTTAGTGGCGGCCAACGTGATCATAAAGCAGCACTGAAGAGAGAGTGGCTACAGGTCAGGGACACCTGCTGCTCATACTTCACTTCTTACTATGGCTGCAGTTGGCATGGCCTTCGTTTAAGAGTGAGGAGTGTATGCCTACATTCCCACACCCCTTGAACCCAGTTGTCTGTGATGGTGTACACAACAGCATGGTAAATCTTGGTATGAATCATACTTTCCATTTTATAGTGAAAACTGAACTAAAACAGGAGTCACCCTCATCATTTCTCATAAATGTGAGGGTGGCAGGGTTTTCAAATGTAGGAACCCATAAAACTGAGAATCCTGTGAGAATGGAGGCAGCCCTTACGCTATTGATGAGAAGAAAAGGATAATGATGGCAAAGAGACTCATGAGAGGTCACATGTGATTGTGAGTCTCAGAACCAGTCCCCACCTTGGGACTGTGTGTGTGCTGCTCCTTCTTCTACCTGGTTGGTTTTTCTGGGTTGATTATAGATGGTACTGAGGCCCTGTGTATGGCAGCCAGTCCATGGTAGTTAGGCAAAGAATCTGATTAGGGTAGATCATGAAATGAGAAATTTTAGATGTCTAGCACTGTGTAGATTCAACCTCTGTTTTTAATATTTTCTTAACTTTATAGAGAATAGGTTATCCTCTGTAGCCACAATATAAGTGGGCATTTTAATGGGTATATTGATTGATCTGTGAAAGTTCATGTCTTAAGATCATAGCTCTGCTGCTGACTTGCTGGGGCATTTGGGGGTCTGTGCCTGACTCTTTGAGACCTGTGCAGGTACTATTGTTGAGTGAATGAATATATGAGGAGTCTTTCTGTTTGTCACTAAGTGGGAAGGTGGTTGGTCTTTCAAGTTACCCTCAGCTCTAATACATAGTAATTCTAAAAGTAATGATTGTTCATCTATCTAGACAGTGACCTTCATGTTTCTGCCGGTGTGACAGAGCATCCTGTTAATGGAACGGAATTGGCATCTCCATGAAGGAGAGAGAGAAGATCTTCTTTTATTTTTTAAAGATTTATTTGAGAGAGCAAGAGCACGAGCAAGGGGAGGGATGGAAGGAGACAGAGAGAGAGAATGCAGATTCCTCAGTGAGTGCAGAGCTTAACACAGGGCTTGATCCCCTGACCCTGAGATTATGACTAGAGCCAAACTAAGAGTTGGATGCTCAAACAACTGAGCCACCCAGGCACCCTGGAGAGATTGAAAATCTTAAACAACTCATTAAAGTTCTCATTGGTTGATTATAATAATCTGAGATGTTCTTCTTCACCTTTAATGTTTTCTCTGATTTTGTATTTTCTTTCCCCAAATAAAAACAAAAACAGCAATCATTTCTTGCCTCAAATAATTATTGGACTTTTTCCTGAAATCAGTACTAAGTCTGAGCAAAGGGCAATTTTCCTGGCTAGAATCAACATGATATAAAATTAGCACTACAGTCTCTAGCAAGTTCATTCTTCTCCAGAATAACTCAATTTGTTCAAACTATCCCTGGCCTTGCCATATATTTTACATGAGCCAACCAGCTGGGTATTCTAGGCAAAGTCATTATGCCTTGGCAGTCCAGAAGGCATTAAAATGAGAGCTTGAATCTGAATCATGTGATATTACATACTAACTTGTGATATTAAAACGAAGCTGAGTAGAGAAAATATAATGCCATATCATCCATTTGTCACAATGATAGATGGCGCTTGCAGATATCCAGAAAAATTGTTACAGCTTATCTACTGCTCCTGATAAGGTGTCAAGGAGGCAGAGACTCCGAGTGAGTTCATGATGACTGGAATCATGTATTGATTGGGACCATACAGAATAGCACGCAGTTATTGATCATCCTAAAGATTTTTTTTTAATTTGTTTTTTAATTTATGATAGTCACACAGAGAGAGAGAGAGGCAGAGACACAGGCAGAGGGAGAAGCAGGCTCCATGCACTGGGAGCCCGATGTGGGATTCAATCCCGGGTCTCCAGGATCGCGCCCTGGGCCAAAGACAGGCGCCAAACCGCTGCGCCACCCAGGGATCCCTATCCTAAAGATTTTAAGAGAGGCCTAACGGCACGTGATTTCTCTCTCTCCCTGTGCATTTTTCATGAGTGGTAGTATAACTTGCAATTAGGCCAACACAGGAAATATTATTCCATTTTGGCAAAAGCTTTTCTATTTGTCCACAGGGAAAACACAGTAGAATGTCCACAGTAAACGAACTAGGGGTGGTGGAAGGGGAGGAGGGCGGGTGTTGGAGGGGAATGGGTGACGGGCACTGAGGTGGACACTTGACGGGATGAGCACTGGGTGTTTTTCTGTATGTTGGTAAATTGAACACCAATAAAAGTTAATTAAAAAAAAAAAAAGAATGTCCACAGTAAACATGTATTTAGCACTTGGGATGTGCCAAGTACTGTGCTGGACACTTATATACAACACCTCCTTAAATTTTCCCAATGGGTCTCTGAGATGGTTTTGTCTTTTAATTTCATGTGTCCTAGAGGTCAGCTAGGGCCTCCTGATTCTCATCTCTGATTTCCTTTGGTCCATAGCCCCATTTATACAGCCATTGAGACATAGGCATCTTCCACTGTACAGTTTCTGTAGATTCCTAATAGGTCACTGGCTCAGGCATCCCTGTAAGCCAAGCCTGGTGTCCTCCTGTGCTGTATCCCTTACAGCTGTTAGTTTTCTGTTGCTCTTGTAGCAAATTACCATAACTTTAGTGGCTTAATGCAACACAAATCCATTCTCTCTCTCTCTCTCTTTTTTTTTTTTCTTCAAATCCATTCTCCTATAGTTCCAGAGGTTAGAAGTCCAACATGGGTCTCACCGGGCTAAAACAAAGGTGTCAGCAGGGCTTTGTTTCTCTCTGGAGGCTCTAGGGGAGAATCCGTTTCTTGCTTCTCCTGGCTTTTCAAGGCCGCCCACATTCCTTGGCTCACGGCCTTTGCTCCAGCCTCAGAGCCAGTGACAGCAGGCTGAGTCCTCACGACACAAACCTTCCTCTTCCTTTGCTGCTATGTTGTTCCTTTTTCAGCACCCTTGTGATCACTTTGAGGATCACTTTCATCCTGGATAATTGCTTTATTTCAAGGTCAGCTGATTAGCAACCTTAATTCTGTCTTTAACCGTAACTCTTCTTTGCATGCGACATAGAATACTCGCAGGTTCCAGGATGTATACGTTTCTGAGGGATATTGTTCTATCTCTCACAGTGATTTAACCTGTTAGTGAAAATTGAACTCCTTTGCTGATCTCTATTAATAAGCCATCTATCTTAAGTATATCAGGAGTTTATTCAGTTTGTTGAAGGCTAAAGAAGTTGATGATTATACTCCTTCTTTAACTCTTTCTCTCTTTTCCCTTTCTGGTTTTATTGATAAATTTCCCTCCTTTTTCAAACCTGATAGTTCTTCCCATCTCAGCTCCTGGAAATCTCTTTCTCCTAGTAGCCAATGAGCTACCTCAAAAAAATCAATCAATAAAAAATAAAGGAAGTTCAGAACAATAGAGAATCTGTCTTGACAGAAACATTATGAATATGTTTTTTTGCCATCTCATATTCACCCATTTTTCAGATTAACAACAACAACTGGGACTGGAGAGATCAGTGATGCACCGTAGACCATTGGTTCTCATCTGGGGATGATTTTGCACCCAGGGAATGCTTGGTATTGACTGGAGACATTTTGCTTGTCACAACTAGGGGAAGTGGGGTGGTCTGATTTGTAGAGTCAAGGGATGCTACTAGATCTTTCAACCCACAGGAGAGCCACTCAACAGAGAGTCATCTGATCCATAATGTTAGCAGTCCTGTGGTCGAGAAACTCTGCTGGAGACTATATGGCTACATGGTGGATCTGGGTAAGGCCCCCCCGGTGCCAGTCAGTCCCGGGTCTGACAGGTAGCTGTGGTTCCAGAGAAGAAAGAGGACACTGTGTAAACTTTTAACTTTTCTTAGTTGTAAGATTATTGTATTTATTTGAAATGAATTGTGTTCAGGAGATTTGTAAATATCCAGAATGCAATGTTTTGCCCATGTTTGGTGTGACTTCCAGATTTCTTGGTAGTACAATGATTATTTCTATGAAATAGCTGCAATACATGTTTCTTAGAAGAGCAGCATAATTTGTATGCCTTTAAGATTAAATGTCTATTTTCCTCTCTGAATTAAACCTTTTTTCCTTGAATTGGAGGTCAATGAAGGCCCTCATTGGTGGTGTCCCTGGGTCAGCTCTTGGAGCCGTACCTCTCATTTGGGAGGAGTGTCTTTCTGGAAATGGTGAAGACAAATGAAGTCAAAAAATAATTAGGAAGCGGAAATGCTGACCTGAACAGTGCAATAAAAAATAGCCAATATTCATGATCCATTTATAGTGAACCAGAGGGAAGGCCCAAAGCATGGAAAGAACTGAGAATTGTTTTAGGTGGGTCATAGAGTAAACCTTAGGTAAGTAGATATTAGCTGTAGGTATACTTCTGCTGATTTCAAATACCTTTCATACCCATTTTGAAGAGAATGTTGAAGGGAAGTCTAGAATTTAGAGGTGCAAGACCATCCCTTTGTCTCAGACAAGCATAAATCTCACTATCCTTAATTGTGTATTATCTTTTATATAATATAGTACACTTCAAAAATGCGATTATGATATTCTCATACTTAGTTCAGACAGAAGTGGTGCTTTGATAGAAGCAAAGTGTGGATGGAGATTATGATTTTATGCTGATTATGTATTTACAGCACATTAGTATTTACCTAGCAATTGGTGAGTGCTTAGATTTTGTTATTTTTCTAAAAATCATCACTAAAAAGAAAAAGCCTTTCTTTCCTCCTGCTTTGCCCATGTAACACATACACAAGCACCTATTGTGCCAATAATTGAATTTACTGCTGGAAGTTATTAATGATTTCATTGTCTTAGTAGCATCCTTCCATGTCATGTTCTTACCAATCAAAAATAATTGGTTTGGAAGCTAGGGAAGCTATTGTGTGGGGGATCCTGTTGTGTGATATATCTGGCCCCATAATTTGACTTATTCCCATTGAGTAAAATCCTTTGAGATCTATAATACACAAGTTGTGAAAGAGAATGTTTTCCAAGATATATTATTAATGCTAGGAAACAGCAGTTGTTTGGCAATCAGGAGTTTTATTGAATGTCTCTTTGCATAACAATGTGCTGAGTACTTTGGAGAACATGTGTGAGCATCAGTATATGATTTGTTCTGTTTAAGAGAATGTTTTCAACTCTAGGAAGACATTTAAACATGAACATTTTCATATAAGTTTAAGGGTTAAATTAAATATGAGAAAATAGTTGTGATCAGGTCTCATTGCTGGGCACTCGGAGTCTCCTAGTCACATCTGAGCTGTCCCACAGAGTCTCAAAGTCCTACTAGTTTTTATGCTTTATTTTAGCCCTAATCTTCTATTGAATGGATACAGAAGACCTTTTACTTTTATCTTACGCATATTAACTCTATGTCATTTGTATTTCATTTTGTTATTCTATACTGCCCTTGCTTGTATCACCTTATATTTATTCAAAAATGAATTGCCAGTAAGTAGAAAGGAGTTTGAGAATCATCACAAAGTAAAAAGTGAAAGAGTTGGTTACCTGTCAAAGGAAATAGGTTGAAGTATAAACAAGATACAGAGTTCTAATGATCATGATAAAAATGAAGAATCCTTTTTGAGGGAAGGATGGGGAGTGAGAAAGGAGAGGAGGTAGCAGTAACATGATTCTTATATTTTTAGTGACTCTTCAAAATGTCAGCTTTTTAGGATTAAAAGGTAGCATGCCAGAACTTCTCTTTTGTGCCAGTTTTTTAAAGATTTATTTATTGAGAAAGAGTGGCAGGTAGGGGAAGGAGCAGAGGAAGATGGAGAAGCAGGCTATCCATAGAGCAGGGAGCCTCATGTGGGGCTTGATCCCAGGACCCAGGTCAACCAAACTCCCCACTGAGCAGGGGGGCCAGTGTGGCCGGATCCCAGGATCTGAGATCATGACCTGAGCTGAAGTTAGATGCTTAAGTGACTGAGCCACCCAGGCACCCCTCTTCTGTCCTAATGTTCAGAAATTTCTTCAGTTTTCTAATGCTCTACTTTACCAATGTGCTTTCAGGGTGAGCTCTTTGAAGAGATGGAATAGAAGTGTATTTCAAAACTATAGTGCCTTCAAAGTAGGAAAAGGTCACATTAGTGAACACTTACTCAGATTCCATTATTTGACAGGAAACTTCTTCGGAATGTAACCAACTGTCCTTAAAATACCATAGCAGGTATGAGTTACCATAGCAAATATTAAATACCTTCATCTTTACTAGTTTATATTGACTAAAATAGAACAGTCTTCGAGAAAAGTTTTATGACAATTGGTCCATAGTTTTGTGATATAAATGTGGGTATTGGGTTATATCAGCAGTTAGAAAAAAATCTTAATTTTTATTTTCTGTTTAATCCCATTTCACCTAATTATAGAAAGTGATAAATGCTATGAAAAAGTAAAGCATGAAAAAAGGGATTGGGTATTAAAAGATAGGGTGCATTGCCTGAAATTCTAAATGGGGTAGTCAAGGCAGGCTGCATTAAGAAGGTATCATTTGATTTTAAGTTGCAGAAATGTGGGGAGATTGGCCTTGTGGATATCAGGGGGCATGGAAATCAGGGAGACAGTTAATGAGGTCCCGAGGTGTAAGAATGCCTAATATACTCAAAGAATAAGAAGGAGGCCAACTGTGGCTACAGACAGAAAGGATAAATCATAGGAAGTGTAGTTATGATATCAAATTGGCAAAAGGAGGACAAATCCAACAATTTTATAAACCACCATGAGTATGCTTTGGCTTCCACACTGCTGAGGTTTGAGAAGAGAAGTAACATGATTCAATTCACATTTTAAAATAATTTTCTTTTTCTTTTCTTTTTTTTAAGTATTTTTGTATATATTTTTTTTTATTGGAGTTCAATATAAAAAGAATTCTCCGATTGCCCTGCAATCTTGTCTGTGGGATCCAGACAAGAGATGTTGATTTGGACAATGATGTAGAAATGGTGAGAGAAGTGATCATATTTGGGATATCTCCTGAAGGTCAGAGGATTTGGGGATCAATTGGACAAGGATATAAAAAACAGAAGGATAGAAGATGCCACAGTAACTGGAAGGATAGGTAGAGTTGCCATCCCGTGAGAGGGGAGAAGGTGAAATTGGCAGGGGGTAAGGTCAGTAGATCACTATTGTTATGTTATTGTGTTGTGTTATGACATGTTGTGTGGCAGCAATTTATCAGACACCTAGGTGGAGGTATCCAGAAGGGAGTAGATAATAGGTGTCTCTTGTGGAGCATGAAAGTCTGAGGAGGAACCTAACATAAAGCATGAAAGCATATAGTTGGTAATCATATTTTTAGATACAGATGTTTCTGTGGTTTAGATCTTACAGGGTGGTAACAGTAAGAAAGTTCCAGTACCTTTTAGAATACTGTTTTTTAACAGTGCTAGATTGTGATTTGCAATAGAGAGATTTCTGAAGAATCTTTATTCTTTAGCAACAAAAAGAATCCTCATGCATTTTTGAGAGAAAAATTCTACTGTAGTAGTAAAATATAAATGAAAATTTAGGCAGAATCATTGCCATGCCCTATACTTAAATACTTATAGAGATGTCATGTTTTCTGTGAGATCTTGGATTAGTGGGGATTTGCCACTCTTCCTCAAGAACCATGCGTTTAAATGCCACATCATAGTAACTGAGGTCACTACTTGAACTAAAATAAATTAAAGCTTCTAATTGGTTTCTAAATTACTTGGTTTAATCTCTTTATAAATGTATTATAAAATAAATTATAGCACTTGTTAAAAGTAAATAAATAACCAAGCAATCTTTGACTTCCATAGGATGCTATTGTTACAAGCAGTGAAGTTATGTATATGCTTTTTTGCTTTTTTCCTGTTTTGTAACTAGAACACATCTTAAGTGCCTATGGAATTTTAGATGCAATTACCAGAAATCCAATTAAGATGCTAGAACAGTAAAATTTACAGATGAGCTTAAAAGTACTTAGCTCTAATAGGGAATTAGTTATAAACCTCTCTGTTAATCATTACTGATCATGTGTCTTTTGAAATGTTACCAAGTATGGTATTAAAACCATAGACAGATCCCTGGGTGGCACAGCGGTTTGGCGCCTGCCTTTGGCCCAGGGCGCGATCCTGGAGACCCGGGATCGAGTCCCACGTCGGGCTCCCGGTGCATGGAGCCTGCTTCTCCCTCTGCCTGTGACTCTGCCTCTCTCTCTCTCTGTGACTATCATAAATAAATAAAAAAAATTAAAAATAAAAATAAAAATAAAACCATAGAATTCACAATTGAGCTCTAAAAGTTACTAACAAGGGAGTTATCCAACAAATGTGATTACAGAATTGACTAGCTGTTGAAATATTAGTAAACCTGCAAAAAATATTTTCACAGCAGGAAGTACGAGTGTTCTTTTGCTTAGAATCTGTACTACTTCGTACCAGAAGAATTGAACATGAGTTTAAAATAGTTGTATAGCCAGTAAGTCTTGGTTACAAACCAATTGTATTTTAAAAAGTCTTTGTGTATTGTTACAAATACACCATCTATACATTTATGTTCGCTAATGATTCAAAAGCATCACCACACTCTATAATACTTAATGAAATCCTTTGCTAGTTAATTCCACTGTGAGTGAGCAAGTACAATAGAGTAAGAACGCTGCTTAAAAAAAAAAAAAAAAAAAAAAAGGTTATGGAGCCAGAATTGGTAGTGGGAAGTAGCATTTTTTTTTTTTTCATTCTCGGTACGTCTGCAATTTCTATTTTCATGAGAAATTGAAGTGGAAATGGTAAGATGCTGATAGAATCATTGTTGCTTGGGCATTTCCAGGCAGATTAGAAACCCAGGACGTACAAAGCAGAGCTGTAGTTTTGAACTTCAGATTTACTGTCTGATGAAATTGTTGGGTTTCTACATCTTTTATTGTAGCATAATATGATTGTACCATAAATATTTTTAGAGACTTAACTTGGTTGATTGTGATTTATACGATGAACTAATGTATGATTGATATTTGTGTAAACAATTTAAACTAGATTTTTCCCCCCTTACTGTGATGGTTCCTTGTATATATGGCAAATAAAGGACTTGGGGAAGATCTATTTCTGTTAATCTCTACACTGTGCTTATAGTGTGGTAAGAATAGGTATTGAGGACAGGGTGCTTAATACAAAGTACATACACTGCCTGCCCTCATACACTGCCTGTACTTAGTAGGAGGAGGCAGATGTGCTGCTGAGAAAAAGGCTGAGTGGGGGAAAGAAGCAGGATGAACATAATCATCAAGGGTAAGGCAGGGTTGGAGAGTTCTAGAAAGAGCATGTGCTAAGACTTTAAGAGGAAGCTTGGACTCTCTCCTGAATTGGAAGAAGGCCAGTGAGAAGCAAGAAGGTGACCAGCAGAGCCCTCCAAGGTAGTGTAGAGAGCCAGGAGGGCCAGGTCATGCCACACCCCCCCAAGAGCCAGGAATTTACTCTTCCTACAGTATCTTCATAATCTGGGTCTGGTGGTGGAAGCAACAATGTTTTAATTATTATTGGCATTGTTAGTATATCTTGTTTTCTGTTTTTCCAGACCTCTTGCTGTCTGGAGGTCTGTGTGTAGAACTTGGCTGGTGTGGGGTTAGTGTGAATGGCAGTACCAGGCACGATGTGTTAAGTGTGGCACCTGTGGCACAGAAATGAAGTGTGTCAGTCATTTGCAGGAATGAGAAGTCAACAGTGAAGGAAGAGGAAGATTCCATATAGGGAAGGAGCTCAGGCTGTATCTTCGCAGACGGTCTTGGAAGAGGTGCTACTGCAGTGGTTCCGAGTCTGAGCCTAGGGTCACGTTGGATTCCCAGCCTGCTAGCTTTGCAACCTTGGAGGCATCCTTCACTGTGAAACATCACAGAGCCTATTTTATTAGGTTTTTCTAATAAATGAGATAATACATGTAAAGCACTTAACCCCAGGGTGGCATACCTAAGCTTACTGAAATTATTAGCTCTCATTGTTGCTCCTATTACTTTTATTATTTGATTAAGTTGGTAACAAGAAGGGTGGACAGGCACAGAATAATTAATGTCTTGGAGATAAGAATATGCATTCATGATAAATAGATCAGTAAGCGGGATACAGGATTCATGTAGAGCAATATTAGTAGATAAGACTAGAAAAATAGGATGAATAGAGGTTTTTTTTTTTTTCCATTTAAGACAGAGAGTATTTTATTCAAACCCATCAGAGAAATGGACAGCTTGGGTCTGTAACAAAGCGTTGTGTTTTAAAGCACAGATCAGTAATTGTATATGAGAGTATACTCTGCTACATACAAATTAACTGATCAGAGCACAAATTTTCAATGTTCAAAACAGAATAAGTTGCCCTGTAAAAGCAGCACCTTTGTGACATTTTTAACTTTAGCATTCCTCTCCTTCTTCTTCACCTTCTCCTTCAACAGAACCCACACCAGCCTCCTCATAATCCTTCTCCAAGGCAGCCAGGTCCTCATGGGCATCAGAAAACTCTCCTTCCTCCATGCCCTCACCCACATACCAGTGAACAAAGGCATGTTTGGCATACATCAGGTCAAACTTGTGGTCCAGGTGAGCCCAGGCCTTAGCGATGCCTGTCTGCGTGCACATAGTTCGCTGTACTTTGGCCAGGTCTCCAAAAGGTACCGCAGTGGGGGACTGGTAATTAATGCCCACTTTGAAGCCAATACACTTGGATGGTACACTTGATCTTGATGGTGGCAATGGACGCATTGACATCTTTGGGAACCGTGTCACCACAGTACGGCAGGCAGCAAGCCATGTATTTACCATGGTGAGGGTCACATTTCTCCAGCTGGCTCAAAGCATGTGTTGGTGATCTCAGCTACAGAAAGCTGTTCATGGTAGACTTTCTCAGCAGAGATGACAGCAGCATGTGTGGCCAGAGGGAAATGGATGTGAGGATAGGGTACAAGCTTGGTCTGGAATTCTGTGAGATCAACATCAAATCTGAGGGAAGCAGTGATGGAGGACACAATTGGACCTATCAACCTATTTAGATTCGTGTAGGTTGGGCATTCAGTATTGAGGTTGCTATGACAGATGTCATAGATGGCCTCATTTTCTATCATGAAGGCGCAGTCAGTGCTCCAGGGTGGTATAGGGAGTGAGGATGGAGTTGTTGGGCTCAGCTGCAGCTGTGGAAACCCAGAGGGGGTTAGGTTCAGGTAAATGAAGAACTCCAGCTTGGACTTCTTGCCATACTCGAGAGATGTTCCATCAGCAGGGAGGTGAACCCAGAACCAGTTCCCCCTCCAAAGCTGTGGAAAACCAAGAAGCCCTGAAGACCTGTGCAGTGGTCAGTGTTTCCGAATTCAGTCCAAGACAAGGTCAGTGATCTCCTTGCCAGTGATGTAGTGCCCTCGGGCATAGTTATTGGCAGCATCTTCCTTGCCTGTGATGAGCTGCTCAGGGTGGAAGAGCTGGCGGTAGGTGCCAGTGCGAAGTTCATTGATGACTGTGGGTTCCAGGTCAGACACTGCCCTGGGTACATGCTTGCCAGCACCTGTCTCACTGAAGGAGGTGTTGAAGGAGTCATCTCCTCCCCCAGTGGTCTTGTCAATTGGTATCTGGCCATCGGGCTGAATGCCGTGTTCCAGGCAACAGAGCTCCCAGTAGGCATTGCTGATCTAGACATCAGCCTGGCCAATGTGGATAGAGGTACATTCACACATAGTTGCTGCTTTGCTGCTGCTGAGCAGATGGTGGAGAGGAGGAAGAGAGGTTGTTGCTTCTCATAGCGCAACTGTTAGGGGGTCAATTAAGAGAACCTAAATATTGATATTTTATTGCTTATATCACAACCTGGCATGTGCAAACAGCAATTCTGGGTTTACTCACTCAACAAACACTTCAAGTTCTCAATGCCACCCAACCCTCTGCCCTCTGTCCCCACTTCCATCAGCTGGGCATTTAACTGTCTGCAAAATTGTGGGGAATCCTTTGTGTGTATCTTTAATGACATCCTCATAAGGAGGGATTCAGTAGAACCAATCATGCCACCTACTTATATTGTTATTAGAGTTGAGAGTCGTTCTCAAAAATGTCTACGAAGGTGTTTGAGGGATGCATTGGTAGCTAAGATGATTAAAGTACACATGGAGGGGCACCCAGGTGGCTCAGCGGTTGAGCGTTTGCCTTCAGCTCAGGTCGTGTTCCCGGGGTCCTGGGATCGAGTCCCTCATCGGGCTCTGGGCAGGGAGCCTGTTTCTCCCTCTGCCTATATCTCTGTCTCTCTCTGTGTCTCTCATGAATAAATACATAAAATCTTAAAACACACACACACACACACACACACATACATGGAAACAAGCGTGAGAAACAAGCATGAGCAGATCTAGTATTAAGCTGAGTTAGAGCCACATTGTCTGTGATTTCACTCAATCACAGTTCTTTGGAGGGAATAAGTCCAGCCACCAGCCATATGCTGTAAGGGGTCCTGGCTTGCTGTGGGCCCCTAACACCAGTGCTCCCAAAGAACCCACAGTGTACATTTCCAGCAGGAAAGCTATCTCTCCCTTTCAGCACTGTGCTGACTGTGAGCAAGGCCCTGTCAGCCTCTGTGGCTCATGGTTGGTAGATTTGTGTTGAAATCATAATACTGCATGTTTCTCCTTTTCCTGTGTGCTCATGTTCTATCTCAAAACACAGAAGTCTGCTCAGACGGGCATAATTTCTCTTAGATAGTATTTTTTTTCTATAACAGCATAGGTAGTGATTAAATATGCACATTGGTAGCTAGCTCAAATTTATTAAATATGACACTAAGTAGGTTAACCCATACTTAATGTATATTAGCTCTTCTGCCGATCGACCCTAAAGATCAAAGATACCCTTATGAGTCAAGAGCTTTTCACATTACTCTGGGTCCAGATGACAAGATTTGCATTATTCATTACAATATAAGTGTAAACTCGTTGGCAGAGGGTCGTCAGATTATTCTGCTTACCACCCTCCCTGGTAATGTGTGTACTAGGAAGAGCATCTTCACCATGGTCTACAAGGTCTACACAGCTCCTGTGACAACTGTTTCCCAGCCACACTTGGCATTTCCTTGTTTCTCACGCAGACCAGGTGTGCCTCACTGCCTTTGGAATGTGCCACATGTTTGCCCACAAACAACTTTGGCAGAGTCAAATACCTGGATATGGCTGGCTTGTCTTATCATCTTGGGCTCTGTGCCATCACAATGCTCATTTCTGTATCTATTATCTGTACAAAATTTCATCATATGAGAGTAGAGAACATTGACAGGAAAACTGATGCTTTTGATATTTAGCACAAGCTTTGTATTTAGAAATTTAGCCCCAATGTCAATAGTATTGGGGGGGGGGGATTATAAGTATAACTCCCAAATGGAGGATGTGAAATTTTAAAAATCCATATTCTCAAATCAACTAATTGGACATCAGTGTATCTTGACTCAATGACTAACTTCAACTCTATAAGCAGATTGGGAATTTGATAAATTTGAGAATAAATAGTCTTACCTGATATGAAAGGGATTTCCATAATCATGTTTTCTTTTGATTTGTCCCTTTAAATGCTGTGATTTTGGTTTTGTGCCTTGTGCCAGTAACTTAACCATACTGCAGTCCAGGCATTCCTTCTGTGTTTACACGTAGCTCAGCTTCAGCAACATTATCAGTAAATGCATCATATCCCATGCCACAGACGTGGTAAAGGGAGATGTATTTTGGGGGGACCTCTTTCAATCTGAGACTGTATTTGACTCACCCAGTAATTCAATCTGCAGGTCTTCTATGTTCTATCCTTACTCTGCTTTGCAGTTTTTTCTCCCATTGCATGGTCCTCCCCTCTCTTTTCCGTGTAGTCACCTGCTCTTCCAGTTTCTCTTTGGCCTCCTTCCTGAGATTGAGATTGCTGCTAGCTCTCATCCAGAGCCCGGTGTGGGGGATATAGAGAAACATGGCCTTTCTCAAAACCTCAATAACTGTACAGAGAAGGTAATAAAGGCTAGTTCCTCAGGGTGACACTCAAATCCCAATTACCTGTCCAGCTTCCTCCCCAACAGCATCCCTTGTTACCTCCTTTCCACCACCATACATGACCAGCTGCTGCTGTCATCATTCCTTGTGTGCTTATTTTCCAGAGTGGGGCTCACTTTTTACTTATTTGTCACAGCAGGAGCTACATGTGGCTTTATATTCTTCTTAGGCTTTCTGGGTCTGAATACCTCATAATATTACAAACTCCCAGGGGTCGAGATCCGTGTTTTATCCTTTCTGTCTCTCCTGGTTCATAGCATGGTGGCCGACACATAGTTATTATGGGGTAGATCTCTGTGAGTTGAAGATTTTGTGTGCTGCCAAACCAGTGAATGCTGTATTCACTCACTGTTTTCTAAAGATATTTTCTTGCAACCAAACTCTATCAGTTCATCACTTAGCTAAAGCATTGAAGAGTCAATTTTGATTCTCCTTCACTATCTTTTCTCTCTCAGGAGTTGATGGCTGAAGGTGGTGGTTTTCTGACTTTGGCTCATGCCCCCATCATCTGGGGGCTTGCTAGAATTCAGATTGCTGGGTCCCAGACCCACAGTTTTCTGACTCAGTTGGTCTGGGCTGAGGCCCAAGGATGTACATGTCTAACATGTTACCAGGTGATGAGTTATCTCTGTGCTGAAGCTATTGAGTCAGAGAACGCTCTCTATGGAAAACCTCAGCATTGGAGTTTAGCACTAACATTGAGTAGTGTAGATTCCATAGACACATTTGCCTTTAGATTTTGCCTTCTCACCTAATGAGAGAAGGTGCTCCCCTTCTGCCTCTCCACTGGCCTTCACTTCCTTGGCAGGGAAAATGCTTTACTCTGCTGGATGCATATATTGAACTGTGTTTTGTTTGTGTGTGCGAGGTTGCCCAAAAAAATTTCTGGTGAGCACAGTTTGTCTAAGTGCCTCCCAGGTAGTAGCTCTTCTAATCCTCCCAGTAAGCCTAGAGATTGTCTTATATTACCCATATGGGGAGGTTAGGCAATTGGTGTGAACTCATACTTAGTAAAGATGGGTGAACCAGGGCTTGAACCCTCTGGTCTTTCTCTAAGTGAAAAACAAAAAACAAACAAACAAACAAAACAAAACAACAACAACAAAAAAACTTCTGCTTGTTGTCTTCGTTTCAACCTGTGGTTTGATGCCTTCTGCACAAATCCTTTTGGCATCTCCAGTTAGTCCCTGGTTTAAGACTGCCTTCTGGGCATCAGAGGATTTTTACACTTGAATGGGAAAACCTTAGTAACCATCACTCTTTAAGGGCTTGTGTCTTAATCAGATTTATTTTGGTCTGTGAGTGCAGCTGCACATTACAATTATGGTATATTTTTATCACTTAACTTTATAAAAAATGACAGCACACAGCAATGGTCCAGTTCAGAAGGAAATAGTGGGTCCTATCCTCTTATCATATGATCTTGCACTTCTGATTTTATAGTTTTACATTCATCATCATATTTGGTTTTAAGCATAAAAGCAACAACAAAAAACCATGAAACATCCTGATTTCACGGAGAAGGAACTGAGCCTCAGGGAGGTCGAAGAAATTCTTCCAGACCAAATTGCAAGACTGGGATCCAGGCTTAGCTTTGGGTTTTTAATTCTTAGTTCAGTGTCGATTTTACTACATATTAGGAATTTATATTAAATTAAATCTATGTGAAATTTTGTAAACTTTAGGTGAGATTTTGCAAGTATTGAGTACAGCATTTAGGTTAGATTTTTGAGTGTTCATTTATTCATTGAGTGTTTACTGAGCCTCCTCTTTGAGCCAGGCATTCTTCTAGGTGCAAGGAATTTATTAGCAAACAAAACACAGAGACAGTTTTGTTACTCTGGTGTTTACACCAGGCTGGTGGGAGACAACGATAAGCAGTGAACATAAATCAGTAAATTATATTGTATGTTAGAAGCTGACAAGTGCTATGGAAAACAGAAGAAAAGTAGAGCAAAGCAAGGAAGAAAGGAGAGCAGGAAGAGGATGTCATAGAAATTTTAGTAGTTGAGTAGTTAAGCAGAGGGGCAGTTAAAGGAGAAGTAGAGGCGGTGAGGGAGTTACCCATGGACCTGGCTGGGAGAAGACTGGTCCAGGTGCAGAGAGCTGTTGGGGAACAAAGGGCCACAAATAGCAGTGGGTTTTTGGAATGACAGGAAGGACGACGTAGCCGTGGGGACGATAACAAGGGAATACTTTAGAGAACTGATGCTCACCCAGTTTTCCTTGACTTATGCCGTTGAAGGTGTTGAGCTAAGGACTGGCCTGATCTGACTTAGACTTCATCTACTCATCAATTGAAAATAGACTGTAGGGAAGCTACGATTCAGACTGTTTCATCAATCTGAGTGAGTGAAGTTAGGGGCTCACACTAGGGAGAGAGAACAGTGGAGGTGTGAGAGGGGACCAAGTGCTAGATATAGCTGGGAGGTTGAGGCAACTGAATTACCTGATGGACTGGGTGTGAGGTGGGAGAGAAAAAGCTGAGTCAAGAGTGATTCCCAAGACTTGACCTGCACAGCAGTGAAGGATGGAGTTGACATCAAATGAGAAGCAGAAGAATGTGGGTGGAGTAGGTTTGAGGGGCAGATAAGCTTAAGAGATCAATTTTGAGTTCCCTGTGGGTGCCTTTTGGCATCCAGATGTCAGTGTTAAGAAGACAGGAGGAAATAGGCGCAGGGTCTTGGCTGGATATGGTGACTTGAGATTCATCAGCATCTGGAAGCATCTGTTGCTATTTAAAGCCACCAGGATGAGATTCCCAAGGAGGTGGGTGTAATAGAGAAGAGGGTGTAAGACCACTGAGCTCTGGTGCAGGTGTTATTAGGGGGTCAGGGAGAGGAGGTAATGAATGTCAGTGAAGTAGGAGGAAAACCAGCAGAGTGTGATGTCCATGAAGTCAGACAAGATTAGTCAAGACTTGGGTGGTAAAGAAACCGGAAAATGCTGTAGGTAGCTAAAGAAGGCAGTCCTGAGAATTGCCATGAGTTTAGCAAGGGGATGGTCTTTGGGAAATCCTACCAAAGCAGTTTTAGTGGAGTGACAGGAGCAAGAACTGCATGGGGTATCTCTTATAAAATGGAGGACTCTGGGAAAGGTTGGAGAGCAAGGAGATCCTTTAAGAAGTTGACTTAGTTTCTCACTTTTGAGATGTTTTGATTAAGTTTCCTAGGTTGGAAAGTGATTTATGTTCAATAGGGAAACAAGTTCAAAAAGGAGAAGGTTCAAGAAGAAAAAAAAAAAGACATTGCAAGTAAGACAGAGGAACAGATGAGACAAAGACACTCAGAAAGAAAAGAAAGAAAAAAAAAAGAAAGAAAAAAAAGAAAGGAGAGACATGGTGATGACTCTCAGGTCATGAGGACTTTCATCGGTGAGAGTGTACAAGTTAAGGGCAGGCACGGTACCAAATCAGTTTTTTGTTCATTTCCAGCTGCCTTTTTTTCTTTCTGATGAGTAATTAATTGGGTCTTCTGAGAACAAGTAATCACAGTACATGTTGCGTAGCCCCCCATCACATTTCCTACCTACCTGTGGTTCAGAGGAACCCCCCAGCTATTTCCAAAGAGGGTCAGTGCAATTCCAAGATCTAGGAAAGATGGTTTTCAAACTCTATTCCAGCAAAAGTTTTGAAGGCTTTAAAATCTAAATGTACAATATCTTTTCCCTAAGTGTACATTTTTTCCTTTAATGATGTTTGTGTCACCCCAGGGCTATAGAGCTTCTCCTGTAGCCTCTCTGAGCTGTGATATCATTGCAGGCTTTTTCAGGATAGGGGGCTCTTGTCCTTTTCTTTGCATGATGCTGTGTATGTGGAAATGCCCCATGTTTACTCAAGGGTCTCACATGGTCTTCTCAGTAACCTGTTGATTCTTTTTATTTTTCTTTATTGCCATTAGACCATCACTTAGTGTCAAGGAAGAAAAATAGTGGTTCAGAATTGTACAGATTAAGTGTTGTCTATTACTGTTCAATGACAATTCTATTATTTTTTTCTAAGTCGAAGAATGCACTTTTCTTTCTAATGCCTTTTGGACCTTTAGAATCATAATCACCTTTGATTATAATGAATGGCTTTACTGGGAGCATATTGAGGTTAGTTGCTGGGTGACATTCTTGGGCTGAATTGGGCTGAGCCCAGGGCCATTGCCCTTGGTCAGCACCGTGAAATATGTAGTTAGTAACTGAAAGCTAATGAATCAAAATGGTAAAGGAAAGGGGGAACAGACAATGAATAAACGTTGGCTATAGTTAAGGGAGAGAGCAAGGTCAAGGTATACAAGCTAATTCTTACTGTGGAGAGGGAGAACAGACGGGGGTGGGGGGTGGGGGGGAAGGAAGCTTTTGGCTGACTGGAGGTGGGAGAAAACATGGTATGGCTGTGACTAGAAATCATACTCACTCAAAATATTTACTTGTCAAAAAAAATTATATTTACTTGTCCTCTCTGGAAATCGTGGAATGCATTCACGGGCCCTCTGGCCTAACCAGTTATGTACCACTGATTAAAATGTAAATAGCTTGTTCTGGTTAGGCTTTTGGGTATCAGGACTTCGATTTTTGAGATTACTTTATGATCAGCACCCTATGAAACATACTGTGTTTACCAAAATCACAAATGGAGTTGTCCACTGCCAAAAGGAAGACTTGGCAGCAACATGTAGGCCAAGCAAACTCCAAGAAATATAAACACGATTGCTGCTGATTCACTACTACAAGCAGAATACAGCACTTCTGCGAGAAGGTCCTGGTTCGACTCTGTTGAATGACTTTGAAAGTGGGATCAGCACACAAGGCTCTGTGTTGATTAATGAAGCAGCAGAAAGCCAACTGCTCCTGTTGACTGTGGATGGATGAAACCAATTACCATCAGGCCCCAGAGTACAGTTAGGAAATCCCTTTAAGAAATAACTAAAGCTGGGGAAACAGAGCACCATTTCTTTCAATCATGTAAATACTTTTATTCTCCTGAAAGGTAGAGTTTAAGCCACGATCTTCTTTTTGTTTTTGATTTTTTTTAAAGATTTTATTTATTCATGAGAAACAGAGAGAGAGAGAGAGAGAGAGGCAGAGACACAGGCAAATGGAGAAGCAGGCTCCCTGAGGGGAGCCCGATGCGGGACTTGATCCCAGGACCCCAGGATCATGACCTGAGCCAAAGGCAGATGCTCAACCACTGAGCCACCCAGGTGCGCAAAGCCAAGATCTTCTTGATAGCATTTAAATATTGTAATAAATCTGCTCCATGATAAACCATGTGTACAGATATTTGTTATATTTTATCCTTAAAGATGGACATTGTATTAGTGAGGGTTCTTCTGAGAAATAAAATATACACACACACATACAGGCACACAGAATTGACCCTTGAACAACATGGGGGTTAGAGGCACTGACCCCCTTGCAGTCAGAGATTCCTATAGTGTGATGATGGGGATGGTACTTTATTTTCCTAAACAGCATTATCAAACACACTGTACTGATGCTATTAATTTGAATTTTATTTATTTTTTTAAGATTTTATTTATTATTCATGAGAGAGATACACAGAGAGAGAGAGAGAGAGAGACGCAGAGACACAGGCAGAGGGAGAAGCAGGCTCCATGCAGGGAGCCCGACGTGGGACTCGATCCTGAGTCTCCTGGATGAGGCCCTGGGCTGAAGGTGGCGCTAAACCGCTGAGCCACCCGGGCTGCCCTTACCATTCATTTTTGACCAAAAGAAATCCTAGTAGAAAAATTAGAAATATGTCGTAAATTGTCAGCTTGAGGAAAAAGAAAACACAAGCACAATGACATTTTTAACATTTCAAAGAACTATTTATCAATTTTTTGCCTCCTGCTGTGCAGAAAGAAAGTTGCTGTCTTTAAGGGACAGTCAGAAATAAACAATGGGGAAAAAGTTACTGAAGATTTTAAATGAAAAGCATAACTATGCCAACATATTCAAAGATACCTTCTTCCCCAAAGAATTACTTGTGCATTACACTGTCAGGTGATATAAAACAACTTCCAATAATAATATTAATTACATTAAAAGTGAACCACTGTGAAGGGTTCCATTATTAAATGCTTATCTGTAGTATATTTTAAGACAGCAAGGAGAATTTAAAATTCTTCCAGTAATGAGGACCTTTCCATACTTCTACACATAATTTTCACAGATTTTTCTACTAGGATTTCTTTTGTAATGACTGACATATACTTTATTAAAAAAAAAAATCACACAACATTCTCCAAGTAGAAATTGTAAAAGAAATAGTTGCTTTTTACATAAACCTATTTCCAGCTTAGTTTTTAGCATTTTATTGAGCATGTTCACATACTTGCCACTGTATTTTAAATTATACTTCTCTCTCTCTGTGTGACTATCATAAATAACTAAAAATTAAAAAAATAAATTATACTTCTGTTGGCCATTCATTCATTCATTAAACAAATCTTATGGCTTATGGCTATAATGTTGCTATGCTGTATTTTAGGTACTGGGGAATGTGTCAGTGCACAAAATGAAGTTTATTTTTTCAGAAGGCTTTATGTTTTAGATGTCCTCATTTAATTTAGTTGATCATCTGTTTATGCTTACCTAAATATAGACTAAATGCAATTTTTAGGGATCTAAATGTTGAATATAAACACCCCTTAAATTTTTTCTTAGCTTTCATATTCTATTAAACTTATTCATATTTAAATTTTCCATATTTAGGGATCCCTGGGTGGCGCAGCGGTTTGGCGCCTGCCTTTGGCCCAGGGTGCGATCCTGGAGATCCGGGATCGAATCCCGCATCGGGCTCCCGGTGCATGGAGCCTGCTTCTCCCTCTGCCTGTGTCTCTGCCTCTCTCTATCTCTCTGTGACTATCTTAAATAAATAAAAATTAAAAAAAAAATTTTCCATATTTATTTATAAGTTTCAAGTCATAGGTTGTCTTGGCTACTATATTAGTTTGTATTCCTCTCATAGGGCTGCTGTAACAATTATGTAGGTAGGGTGGTTTAAATAAGAAATGTATTATCTCACACTTCTGGAGGCTAGAAGTCTGAGATCCAGGTGTTCTACTGATGGCTAGGAGGGAAAATCTGTTCCTTACCTCTAACTGCTGTGGTTGCTGGCAATCTTTGGCTTTCATTTGCTTATACTGTATCACCCCTTATTTGCCTTTTCTGTCATGTGATGTTCTCTGTATATGCATGTCTTTTTTAAAAAAATTAAATTCAATTAGCCAACTTACAGTATATCATTAGTTTTAGATGTAGAGTTCAGTAATTCATCAGTTGCACATATGCCTTTTCTACTGGCCTGCCTTTTTGGAGGACACCAGTCACATTGCATTAGAGCCTCACCTTATTCCAGTATGATCTCATCCTAACTAATTACATCTGCAATGACCCTACTTCCACGTAAGATCACATTCTGAGGTCCTGAAGGTTAGGATATCAATGTAGGAATTTGGAAGGCGACACATGATTTCATCTTTAACAATCACCATGGGGTGGATGAGAGCTTTTTTTAAAATATAATTTTTTAAAGATTTTATTTATTTATTCATGAGACACACACACAGAAAGAGAGAGAGAGAAAGAGAGAGAGAGAGAGAGAGAGAGAGAGAGGCAGAGACCCAGGCAGAGGGAAAAGTAGGCTCCATGCAGGGAACCCGATGTGGGACTTGATCCCGGGTCTCTAGGATCAGGCCCTGGGCTGAAAGTGGCACTAAACCACTGAGCCACCCGGGCTGCCCAATAGCTTTTTATTTATCAAACAAATATTTATTATGTACCTACTAAATTGAAGCATTGTTCTGTGGATAAGTGATGCAGAAGTTATTATTTTTTTAAAAGACATGTTAAGGCCCTGATTTTATAAAGCTGACTGGCCGGTCATACTTAGAGTAGTGGTAAGACCAGTGTCAACATCCCTGGTTATTTCATGTCGTGGAAGTTGGAACAGAAAACTGGTTTCGATCTTGGAGCTGTTCTCCTAACACAGCAGTGATTCCCTTGTCAATTCTTAGCCATCAAGCCATCAGAGTCAGGTCTTACCCAGTTCTGGGCATATCCAAACTCCAGTTTGCCAAAGATGATAGCTCCCTGGGCACTCAAGTCAGATATGGGATAGCTTCCTTATTTCACCTGCCTGCTCTTACTTACAGTAAGGCTGTAACATGCATATTGGACTTAGATACTTCCTGTGCAGCTTGAGTAAGACACTAGTAAGACTTACCATATGTGAGGTTTGGTGGTGAAAAAGTAATTTCCCAGGTGAATATAATGATCAATACGAAGATGGACTTAGTTCTTGATTTTTTAAAAAACCATCAATGTATCAAAAAGCTGGCAACAGGATAAACATGAGATCTTTAAAATAGCTGAGATTAAAGTAAACAACAGGTGCTCCATGAATCCATCAGTTCTGCATTTAAAAACAAAGTGATATAGACATTCTGGATTATGCTACTTTATGCTAAAACAGATTACCAATTTTCAGAATGAGTGAAATAATTATAGCTGGGAGATTGCTGTCATTTTAATGGGAATCTGCAAATGCAAATCCTAATTTGCTTCAGGAGTTGCATTATTAGACTTCAGAATCTGGCAAAGAATGTTGTGTGTGTATGTGTGTGTTCCAATCTATCCATTCCTTGGGAGGATTCATAATGCATTCAAGATAGATGGCTTTATAAATTTTAAAAAGTCTTTGGGGAAGTGTTACACATCCTTCATAGAAATATGTATTAAAATATGTATTAAAAAAAAAAAAAAAAAAAAAAAAAAAATAAAATATGTATTAAAAATATCACCTAGGTTTTATTTGGATAAATGTGGGCTTACTTTGGTTAAATAGGAAGTCTTATTTTTTCCCCTCTCCATTTATGTAGAAATATGGAAAGTTAGAGCCAAGAGGAGAATGGCAGTATAACAGCAATGTCCTCATTAAGCTCTAAGCAAATGAAGATCTCAATAATTTGACCTTGATGAGAACTAGAACTCAAACAGAATTCTCTAGATCCTATATCTAGATGAGGGAGCACTATATGAACCACTTTGGGATATAGATCTTTCATAACTCGAAGATAGGTCAGACTACTCTTCAGATTCTCTGTGTTAGCTCAAATAATATATTCCTTTATTTTCCCTTCAAAAACCTGGTTCTATTAAAACCAACTAAACAACCCTTGAAAAAATTTACTTTGGAGATTTCATTGGTCCACATATCGTCACAGTTCATCCCTTAGGACCATAAATGATAATTTAGCATTTTTAAGGGGCATTTAGAAGATGGACTACTTAGAACTAGTAAAATGAGAGCCCAAATTTTGTAGCTTACATTGGAATCAAGATCAGGTAGTTATTTTCTGGGCTATTATCCTCAATAGCATAATGGTGAGATAGATATTTTTTGCTAAGCTCTGTTGTCAGTCTTGATTATATGTTGTTGGGTTCAGTATTATGGACACAGAGAAGCTTCACTTACTTATTTTTTCCTTCTGCAATACTGAAGCAGACTGGCTGGATAGCTTGACAGTCTCAACGTGGCAATATTTGTTCTAATAGATGAAGTGTAATTTGTCCATGAGGACATTTAGCAAGGGTAAGTGGCATCTTCAGGAAGTTGTTCATCTGCAATCAGGGATGTCAGTGCTTCTGCTCATGCTATTGCCTGCCTGGACTTCCACCCCACCAGTCATTCTCTAAAGAGAAAATAAAATGAATTGCTATAATTTTTCTCTGGAGAAAAAGAGAGAATGTATCGGGAACTGCTCATGAAATAATGCCCTGTGATAGGTAGTTAAGTTTTCTTGTTTCTTTTTCATCGCCATTTTTTCAGATTATTTTGTGAGACAAGAAATGCAACCTTTTTGTGACTCTCAGATTCAGTGATGAATCTGCAGGAGTGATGACATTCCCTACTGGGCATTTGAGAAAACGAGAAGAGTCTTTGCTTGCTCTTGATCATAAAACAACATTAAGATCTGATTGTAATCCTTGGTTTCAGACTGAGCCAAGTTAATTTTTCTCCCATACAGTGGTGCTCCACATTTTGAGAAAAGCTACCTGCCTACCCTCCGTGTCTCTAAAGTAGTACTGTCCAGTAGAAATAAAATGGGAGCCACATGGGCTATTTAAAATTTTCCAGGAGCTGTGTTTAAAATTGCAAATAGAAACAGGTAAAATTAATTCTAGATTTGAGTTAAACCAACACAGCTAACATAGTACTTCAACGTATTAAATATAAACAACTATTAAAGAGATACTTCAAAATATTTTTTTTACTAAGTTTTTGCAGTGAGGGTTTTTTTTTTATATATATATACTTACAGAACATATGAATTCAGACTAGCTTCATTTTTTTCTTAAAGATCTTATTTATTTATTAGAGATAGAGAACAAACAAGCGGAGAGACAGGCAGTGGGAGAGAAAGAAGCAGGCTCCCAGCTGAGCAGGGAGCCTTATGTGGGGCTCCATCCCAGGACCTTGGGATCACAACCTGAACCGAAAGCAGACTGACTGAGCCACCCAGGTGCCCCTGGACTAGCTTCATTTAAGTGCTGAATACTTATATGTCACTAGCTAGTGGCTGCTGTGTAATGGATAGTACATTTTGAACTGTACATTCCTAGGGCCTTTGAATAATTTTGATAGTTTTAGAGGTTTGAGTTTGTCCTCTGTCATGATCTAACTGATCTACTTATTATTATTATTAATTATTATTATTATTCATATTATTAATGGTATTCCTATATTGTAGGTATGGTTTCTCTAGGCTAGGCTAGAGACTCACTTGGTCTGGCCTGGTTCAGAGCCTAGGGTGGTACATGCAGAATCACATGGGAATCTTTTTAATCTCCAGAGTCTGGTTGTGAGCATCTGGAGTGGATCCCAAGAGTCTGCATTTCTAACCAGCTACCAGGTGTCCTGATGTAGCAGGTTCAGAGACTACCCTTTAAGTAGCAAGAGCTCTGAGTGATTGTTTGGAGGAACCTGTTATTATAGGTTAATCCAACTTACACACTTATTACTGCTAAAATTTGTAAGGAGATCTTCTTTGTGTATATTGCTACCAATCTTCTTAATGCCATTCTTTTTCACGTGGTTTGCTAGTAATTAGTATAGAATTTTGCCTTTGTACCAGTACATTTTTCTAGATTCAGTCCATTAAACTGGGTTTAGGAGGTCTCTGTGGATCCTGGTTCTTCAACCGATACATTCAGAATCACCTCCTCCTTTTATATAATCCCAGCTCCTGATACCACTTACTCAGTATCAGCCTTCATGTGTTTATTTTTTTATTTTTTAAAATATATATGTATATATATATTTATTTATTTTTATTTATTTATGATAGACCTAGAGAAAGAGAGAGGCAGAGACACAGGCAGAGGGAGAAGCAGGCTCTATGCCGGGAGCCCGATGCGGGACTCGATCCCGGGACTCCAGGATCGCGCCCTGGGCCAAAGGCAGGTGCGAAACCACTGAGCCACCGAGAGATCCCCCCTTCATGTGTTTAAAAACAACAACAACAACAATAAAGTCAGGGTCTGCATTGAAATAGATTTCATGATGTTTTTCAAAAATTATAAGAATTTGGGGCAGTAAATAGTTTACCAAATTAGATATCTCTATCTGCTTAACAAGATAAACCAATGTGGAATTCTGAAAATTCCTTGATGGTATTCAGAAATATTGTGTCTATGGTGTTTCTTCAATAAATGATGCTGAGAAAACTGGCTAGTCATATGCAAAACAATGAAACTGGACCACTGTCTTACAGTATACACAAAAATTGACTCAAGGTGTATTGAAGACTTGAATGTAAGCTGTAAACAATAAAACTCTTAGAAGAAAACACAGGTGGTAATAAGTTCCCTGATACCAGTCATGGCAATGATTTTTTTTAATTTCACTCCAAAAGCAAAGGCAACAGAAACAAAAATAAACACATGGGAAACACTAAAAAAGCTTCTGGCAGCAAAGAAATTGGTGAATAAAATGAAAAGACAACCTACTGAATGGGAGAAAATATTTGCAAATTACATATCTGATGAGGGTTTAATATCCAAAATATGTAAAGAACTCCTATAAATCAACAGCAAAAAAGCCCCAAGAAGTACAATTTAACAATGGACAGAAGATCTGAATCGGCATTTTTCCAAAGAAGAATACAAATGGCTGGCAGGTACATGAGAAGATGCTCAGCATCACTAGTCTTTGGGGAAAGGCAAATCAAAAGTACAGTGAGATCTCATCTCACACATTCAAACAGCTCGTATCAAAAAGATACAAAATAATGAGTCCCCTCAAGGATGTGCAGAAGATGGAACCCTATGCACTGATGGTGGGAGTATAAATTGGTATAGCCACTGTGGAGAATGTTATGGGAGTTTTTTAAAAAATTAAAAAGATAACTACCATATGATCTAGTAATTCACTACTGGGTATTTACCCAAAGGAAATAAAAACACTGATTTGAAAAGATACATGCACCCCTATATTTATTGCAGCATTATCTGTAATAACCAAGATAGGAACAACCTAAGTGTCTGTTGATGGATGCATAGATAAAGAAAATGTGGTATCTATAGATCATGGAATATTATTGAGCCATAAAATTGAAAATTTGATATTTGTGACAGTATGAGTGAACCTTCATCATGCTAAGTGAAATAGAGAAAGACAAATACTGTATAATCTCACTTATATATGGAATCTAAAAAAAAAAAAAAAAAACCCACCCCCAAAGCCAAGCTTGTAGGTACTGATAACAGATTGATGGTTGCCAGAAGTGGGGTGGATTGGAGGTGGGCAAAATGAGTGAAGGGGGTCACAAAGTATAAGCTTCAAGTTATAAGATAAGTAGGTCATGGGATGTAAAAAAAGAAGAAGGAGGAGGAGAAGGAAGAGGAAGAGGAAGAAGAAGAAGGAGAAATATTATGTCTATTGCAGAGGAGTATTTACTTTTTAAACAGTCTTCATAGATTAAGAGAGCAGACCTTGCCTCTAGAGGGGAAGATTCATAAGGGAATGCGACACCGTGATAGATTGACACCTTGGTCCCGATGGAATCAGAGGGTCTTTAGATTAGCCAGTGGTGTAAACTCTTCACTGTAAGGCTCACTTCTGAATAAAACATCTCCAAGTCATAGAATGTCAAAGTTTGAAGGTCCATTAAATGCCCTTCTAGTCCAATCCCTAACTTTATACATGAGGAAACTAGACCTACAGAAGGTATGTAATTTGTCCAGGGAAAGCAGGCCAGTTTTAAGTCAAGCCATAATGTATAATGTCACCTCTGCTGAAACGTCACCACCCCAACGAGGCCTCTCCTGCCAGAGTCTCGACTCAACTTGCCCTGCTTCATTTCCTTTTTTAACCACTGGGATTTGACTTTGCTATTTGTTCTGCCTATCTGAACCTCTAGAATGGAAGCTCCAAGAGAACAGGCATTTGTTGGTATTAGCTCTTCTGTCCTGGAGTGAGCCACAGTATGTGATCAGTAAATATTTTACTGATCTAATCAATTCAGTGCTTAAAGTTAGTGATCCATATTCCAAGTTTAATTTGTTCTTTCACTGAAGTAGCTTGTAGGGCTGGTGGGTGGCGGTGTATCCGTAATTTCTTGTTGTTATTTTGTCTGGGATTAATGAATGCCAGTCTGGGAGTCAGATGTCTTGTAAGGCTGATGGTCATGTTGAATCTGATAAGGACCTGACCAGAGAATAGAGGGTTTTCTAAAACAAACCAGCAAGAAAGGAGAGGGTAAAAGTCATGTGTCAGAAGGGTATTTTGCATTTTCTTTCATTATTGTTTGTTGTGAGGCTCTGAAATGATTCCATGAGCATTTGTAAAAACTTGGGTGATTTCTGGAGTAGGTTTCTCAGCTCTAAAATTGAGTGGGTGACATTGGCCTTGAAGGTTTGTAGTGAGAATTCAACGAAATCATGCATTTCATGCATTCAGGTTGATGCTTAAAATAAGGTTGATTTTATTAATGCCAATAACATGTCCTAGTATCTTAATTTAAATATTAATATCTTAATTTAAGTATTTAATATTTAAATGTTTCTCTATGATGGTGAAAACATTTTTAAAGTTTATCAGTGGCTGCCTATTGGGATATGTACATACATTTAAAAAGTGAAGTTTCTGAATCACTTTTATCCATAGCACATGGACAAACAGATTTTGGGTGTTTTTGTTTTAAAGTTGAATATATTTTTTACTGACGTTATTTCCCATTGTGCCCACTTCTTACTGAAAATTAACCTCAAAATAAATACTACTTCTGAAGACTCCTTACCCAAAACAACATGGCTTCCAATGCACAGACACCCATGATTCTTAAATAAGGTGGAGTGACACAGAATTACTTCAGTGGGTCCGGTTTGCGCATTTGAATCCACATGTTCACAGGTCTTTAAAACTGAGTCCAAGTTAGAGAATCATCTGACCACTTAATGTTTGTTTCATTGAAAAAATATCAAGCATGTAGAACATATTTCCTGTTTTGATTATTCAAGTAAGTAGGCCTCACATTTCTCTGGATGCAGAAATAAAATCATCCAGTAACCTGAGACCATTACTGTCAAGGGACACATCTCCTTTCATAATGCATTATAAAAATGATCTTCAACACATGGTAGTAAACATGAATATTTCATAAAGAAACATTATGATTTTTAAGCAACTTTGTTGAGAGATTTTTGTATTGATTCAGTTGGTGTTTAGGAAAGACATGCATTGTATATCTGTGAGTTGTTGGTTTTTTTCCTTAGGTTGTTTAGAGTTTTTTGTCTCAGCAGAATACTAACATGTAGTTATGATTTTTTCCTACTAATTGAAAATATTGGAGTAACTGTTATATATTTTTTAAGAATAAAAATATCAGGGGGGCACTTGATGGTATGAGCACTGGGTGTTATTCTATATGTTGGCAAATTGAACACCAATAAAAAATAAATTTATTAAAAAAATACCAGATTTTTCAGTGATTAACTTTCCTGGTAGAGATTATTTAAACTGGAGTACTTGACTATACTATTCAGAGAATGATAACTTACACTTAAAATTCCTCTCTTTCCCAAATGTCTATCAACCGAAGATGTGGTATATATATACACAATGAAATATTACTCAGCCATCAAAAAGAATGAAATCTTGCCATTTGCAATGACACAGATGGAGCTAGAATGTATTATGTGAAGCAAAACAAGTTAGAGATGAATACCATATGATTTCACTCATATGTAGAATTTAAGAAACAAATCAACAGGTAAACATAGGGGAAGGGAGAAAAAAAAAAAAAAGAGAGGAAGGAACACCATAAGAGACTCACCTATAGATAATAAATAGGGTGGCTGGAGGGGAGGTAGGCAGAGGATGGGCTAGATGGGTGATGGGGATTAAGGAGAACACTTGTGATGAGCACTGGGTGTTATATGTAAGTGACGAATCACTAAATTCTACTCCTGAAACCAGTATTACACTGTACATTAATCAGAATTTAAATAAAAACTTGAAACAAACATAAATAAGTAAAATCCTTCTCTTTGTGGCCGTTTTATTTTTATTTTATTATTTTTTAAAGATTTGTTTATTTACTCATAAGAGTTGGAGAGAGAGGCAGAGACACAGGCAGAGGGAGAAGCAGGTTCCCTGTGGGGAGGAGCCCGACGTGGGACTCGATCCCAGATTCTGGGATCATACCCTGGGCCGAAGGCAGATGCTCAACCGCTGAGCACCCAGGCGTCCCTTTGTGGCAGTTTTAAAACTTATCCATCAATTTAATTATCTTTCCCTTGAATAAAGACTGTCATTAGTGCCTCAAGTCTAACAAATACATTGCCGCAGACTCGTCACTACCTAGTTTAGGTCATAAAGAGCTTAGTACCTTGCATAGGCTCTTTGTGTGTCTCTCTTTCTCCCTGGAGACACCCACCTCTGAGGCCCCGAGCCTGCATTGTTAGAAATCTGACTACCCTGAAGACAGCATCTTGGAGAGACCTCATGAACAGGCCACATACAGAGGTGCCCAAGAAATACAAATGTCCCAGCTCCCAGCTGTCCCTGTCTTCCCATCCCAGGCATCAGATTTGTCAGAGGCCTCTAGGCACAGTCACTCAAGATCTGACTGCAACCCTGGAAAGAAGCTGAATAAATCCTACCTCGTTGAGCCCAAATAACCCTTGGAGCCATGATAGATAGTAATAATTTAAAAAAAAATCACTGATTTATATCACCTAGTCTGGAATAGTTTGTTACACAGAAATAGATGACTCTGGAATACTATTTTCTGAAAGGTTCTCATGATGAACCTTAGTTTGGTGACCACAAGGCAAGAAATCCAAAAGTAGAATGTGGTCCAACTTTCACACTTCCATGGCTCCTAACAAACCACATTGACTCTTGGAAAGACTTCACTTCTCCAGGTGATTAGATACTATATCACCATGGTATCAGTTCTTCTTTTATACTTTTTAATGTAAATATTCTGGACTGAATTAAATCAATCATTTTATTTTATTTTTAAAACAATCTTTAAAAATATTTTATGTATTTATTCATTAGAGACACAGAGAGAGGCAGAGACAAAGGCAGAGGGAGAAGCAGGCTCCTCTCAGAGAGCTCAATGCAGGACTTGATCCCAGGACCCCAGGATCATTCCCTGAGCCAAAGGCTGGTGATGCTCAACTGCTGAGCCACTCAGGTGCCCAAAATCAATAATTTTAATATTGCATCATTCTACTACTTTCTTTAAAAAAATATATTTTATGTATTTGAGAGAAAGCATGAGAGAGAGAGAGAGAGTGTGTGTGTGTACACAAGCACGGAGGAGGGACAAAGGGAGAGGGAGAAGCAGACTTGCTGCTGAGCAGGGAGCCCAAGTTGGGGCTCAATCCCAGGACCCTGGGATCATGACGTGAGCTGAAGGCAGACGCTTAACTGACTGAGCCACCCAGGTGCCCCTCATCCTCCTACCTTATTTCTATGACATTAATTGAATTGTAATGTTTAACTTTGCATTAGAGTAAGATTTTCTTATGTTTAAATTTTAATTTTAAGATGTACTATTAGGTGGTAATGTGAAAGAAAAGATGCTGACAAACATTTTTAAAATGAAGATTTGAAGACATAATCCCATGTCAAAGTCAATAAAATGTGAGAAAGTATATCTCATAAGTGGATGCAATATAATATTTAATATTGATACTCTCATTCTAACAAAGAATATGAAAGATAAAATTTCAAGATAAGCTCAGGAAATGGGGCATGATTTGGGTCAGTCTGTTCCAGGACCTGACTTTTATTCTACAACATCGGACTTAAGTAGTCATTTACTCTCAACTTTCTGAGGCAGCTGAATCATAGTGCCCGACATCCGTAGCTCTCTCTTTCAAATGTCCACATGTATCAGAGTCTTTGCTGGAGGAGCTAATGAATCATTAAGACGTTCCTGTAGAGGGCCTGGTGGTGGTGGCCCGGGCTGAAGGCCGTGGGGTCACAGATGATGGCCATTGTAATGCAAAAGAAGAAAGGGCCTGGAAATAGGAATAAGAGCAAAAGTATATACATTTGACTGTTTTCAGAATTGATCTCTTCTCAGAATATGACCGGAAATGCCAGTAACCAACTGGAGTTTGAGAATAATCATGACAAGAAATTGTGCACCTTACTTTTCACACTAGAACATATTCTTGATTGAGTCTTTTAGCTGAAAAAAAAGATTCAAGAAAAGATGAAGAATTCTTTGAGAAAAACAAACAAAAGCTTCCTACTACTTCTCCAAAGGGACTGATTGGTTCCCAGAGATCCCTGTACTAAAAAAAAAAGCTGAGGAAACACGGGCAGATCCAGTTATGTAAAACCCAACATCTAGGTCAGTGGCATAACTATTTAGCTATGCGCTGAGATTCCAGATTGCCACCTTCTGGAGTCACGGGTCTTCCCTGCCTTCCCATCTGCCGGTTAAAACAAAAACTAAATAACCCAATTTGCTAAAAATTCCATAAAAGCAGTAAGGTCCTGAGGTGGTATCAGTTTTGTTCCTCAAATATTGGTCACTGGAAAAAAATGTCCTTACTGCATATTTACAATTTAAAGAGCGTTTTAGAAGGCAGCCAGACTTAGAAGGTCAACCTGTTGTTTGGCTCCATTTATGTGGTGTTTAGGGGAGGATAGAGCTGTGACAGAGAACAGATCCGTGGGTTCCAGCGGGTGAGGATGAGGGAGAAGGGGAGTTGCTGGGTGTCGGGTACGCTGTTTGTCTTTATCGTGTGTGGTGGTGGCCACACACTTATCCGTGTGTCAGGATTTACAGAGCTGTATGCAAAAAGTTAATCTTACTGCCTGTGGATTCTTAAAAAATGTGAAACCTAAAAGGGAGAAGTAGGACCAATGGCAAACGACATGCGAAACCTTCCTCTCCAGAGGGCGTGGGAGCCTTGGGGGAAACCCACAGCAGTGAGTCTGCAGACCTCTCTGGCCTGAGCAAACCAGCGCGCTCTGTGTCCACGCGTGTAGAGCAGGGACGTGACTACACACACGTGCCCATGTGCTCCGGGCTGAGCCCCAGCAGATAGAGATGGCACGTGACTCAGGGAAGGAAACTGCGCAGCGTCCTCTCGAGAAGCATCCACCAGCCCTTCTGACTGGTCTGCGCTCCATCAACAGGAGCGGTTCCGAGAGGGTTTTGTCAGGGTGACCATGTGGCAGGAGAGGCGCTGCGTCCTGCGCCCCACGGTCTAAGGAGACGCTCGGCCGATTCCGAGGGACCCTGCCAGGAGGCGGCGCTGCAGCACTTGGGCAGCCGCTCTGGCGTTTGCTTCCACGGGAGCACTTCAGGCGCCCTTCGCCGGCTTGTCCTGCGCGTTGGATGGACTTGATGCAATTTAAATGAGCCCCGGTTAGATGTTCTGTCAGAGCGACTGGCTGGAAATGAACCGTCTGAAGCGGGTGAACTGACGTATCCTCCCGTGGCGCTGTGGTGTGTTCACCCTGCGTTCCCCCCTGAGCGCCCTTCGCTGTGCTCAGCTGCGCCGTGGCGGGCGGTCGCCGAGCGAGGAGGCATGACGGAGGCCTGACGGGGACCTGACAGGGGGGCTGACGGGGACCTGACGGGGGGGGGGCTGACGGGGACCTGACGGGGGAGGGGGCTGACGGGGGCCTGACGGGGACCTGACGGGGGCGGGGGCTGACGGGGACCTGATGGAGGAGGGGGCTGACTGGGACCTGATGGGGGAGGGGGCTGACTGGGACCTGACGGGGACCTGACGGGGGGGGCTGACGGGGACTTGATGGGGACCTGATGGGGGGAGGCTGAGGAGGGCCTGACGGGGACCTGATGGGGGAGGGGGCTGACTAGGGCCTGACGGGGACCTGACGGGGACCTGATGGGGGGGCTGACGGGGACCTGACGGGGACCTGATGGGGGAGGGGGCTGACGGGGACCTGACGGGGGGGGGCTGACGGGGGTGCTGACGGGGACCTGATGGAGGAGGGGGCTGATGGGGACCTGATGGGGGAGGGGGCTGACGAGGGCCTGACGGGGACCTGACGGGGATCTGGTGGGGGGGCTGACGGGGACCTGACGGGAACCTGGTGGGGGGGCTGACGAGGGCCTGACGGGGACCTGACGGGGGGGCTGACGAGGGCCTGACGGGGACCTGACGGGGACCTGATGGAGGAGGGGGCTGACGAGGGCCTGACGGGGACCTGACGGGGGGGGCTGACGGGGACCTGACGGGGACCTGACGGGGGGGGGGGCTGACGAGGGCCTGACGGGTCTGCGGGGGGCTCTGGAAGGTGGTGGTTCTGGGGTGGGATTGCCGAGGGCGCCGTCTGGGCCGGGGCGGTCCGGCGTCGCTGTACCCCGAGGCCTCCCCGCCCCGCCCCGCCCCGCCCCGCCCGGCGCCCTGCGGCTCCGGAACGTCCCTGCCTTAGGGCTGTGGTAGGTCCAGAGTCACCTGTGGCGGTGACCGCTGCTGCGCAGGTGTCCCTTCGGGTCTTCTCGGCCACGCCGGTCGGCGCCCCAGCAGCAGGCGTTTCTGCCTCCTGGTACCAGCCTCTCCTCAGTTACGCATTCGGGAAACAGCTTCTCCCCACCTGGGGCTCGTCTCTTCATTCTCCTGACGGTGTGTCTCAGAGGGAAACGTTTATATTCTGATGATGTTCTGCTCTTTTCGATTTCTCTCCTCACTGACTCATTCATGCCTTTTGTGTCATTTGTTTGAAAGCTTCGCCCGACTCGGGGCTATGAAGACTTTCTCTTACGTTTTCTTCTAGGACGTTTACACAGTGAGTTTCACAGCAGATGTCTGAGCCTTTTAAGTCCACGTTTCGTACACGACGTGAGATGCTTCTTATGCTTTTGTTTAATATGTCTGGTTTCAGTATTATCAGTTGTGGAGAAGATTTTCCTGTGGCCAGTGAATTATGTCTGCACAGTTGTCACAAAGCAATGGGCCCACACACATGAGAGCACATATTTCTGAATTCGCTTCTCCTCACTCATCCCCTGTTTCTATTCCTAGGTCACAAAGACATTTTATAAGGGTCTGATTATTCTACCTTCACCCCAGGTGTTGAATGAGATAGCGTAAGTCCTCCAACTTTACTCTTCTTTCTTTTAATTTTTTTGATAATCTTAGTCCTACCCTTTACCATGCAAAAATTTTGTTAAACAATCTTAGTCCTACCCTTTACCATGCAAAATTTAGTGTTAACCTGTCAATTCCTACAGCCATGCTGTAGAATGTTTGATGCTGAAATTGCACTAAATTTATTTATTGATTTATTTTTATTTTTTAAATCTAAAGATTAATTTGGAGATGTGTAATTTGTGTCTTCCAATCTGTGAAAAAAACTATACCTTTTAAAAAATTTCCCACATTATTACTTTATAATTTTCACTGCATAAATGTTAAAATTATTTTTATGACATTTATCCCCACATATTTCATATGTTTTGCTATTATAAATGGAATTTTAAATTTCAATTTGCAATTGTTAATGGCAAATATACATATATATATATATATATTTTCTGTATTAAGCAGAGTCCTGCTCTTTTTATAAGGCAACTTACTAGTTCTAGTAAGTTTTATGGAGTTTCTTTGGGAATCGGTACATAACCAGTTGTGCTGTCTGTGAATTATTACTGTTTCATTTCTGTCTTCTGGAACAATGTATCCTTTATTTATTTTCCTTCTTCATTTTACTAGCTAGACTGTCCAGCACTATGCTAAATAAAAGTGGCAAGACTGTACATTCTTACTGTACATTCACTCTTAGGAGAAATCATCAAGGGGTTAATTATTAAGACTGATTTTAGCTGTAAGCTATTTCTACATCATCTTTGTCAGATTGAGATTGTTCCCCTCTATTACTAGTCTGCAGAAGGCTTTTATTATGGTGTTGAATTTGCTCGAATGCTTTTTCATCATCTGCTTCCTGCAGATGGTAGGATAGAGGGTTATCTCTTCTCCTCCTCCTCAAGAGAGACACTTTTTGTTTCTACTACTGCCACCTGTCACCCTCCCATCCAACCTGGAGTGAAAGCATTTGCTCACCTTCCTGCAGTGCTTTTGCTTCCTGTGTTTTTCACAGGAGTGACGCTGAGGGCTGCGTTGTATGCCTATTGACTGAACTTTCAACTGTGGTGCTAAGGACATTTATGGAGTGACTTCCCATTGACAGGAGCAGTATTTATGTATAACTCATTTCCATTTGAGTCTGGATGGATCCCGAGGGACCTGGTGACAAGAGCATCTGTCTAAAAATATTTTTAATTTAAAAAATTTTATCAATATTTATAAATAGGTTTTACGAAATTCCAAAGATAGGTTTTCTAGAATTCTCTGTCTCTATATAATTGTGACATTATACATACCTTGTAAGACTATTAAAACTGACAGTGAAACGTATTTACCATCTGAGCACCCCCCTTTCCCCTGTGTAGGGGGGCATCATAACTTCTTCCTTGAAGTAACATAGCTGCTTTCCCTTCTTTATCTGTTCTGAACCCTCCACCAAGCTAACCTGACACATTTTATACTTCTCTGATGCAGCAGGTATAAATACCTTTCCTGCACTTCTCTATCAACAAAATCAGTGTTTTAAAAATTCATCATTTGAAGAATTATTTAAACCATTTAGTCCTACGTGCTGTACTTAGAGATAATAATTATAACTTCCAATTAATTATCTAAAGCAGGCAGACAGTCAAACAATACAAACAAAAAAACTCACTAATGCCTTTCTGTCAATGTGTCAAATAGAAGGACTCTGCATTTAGCTTGTTCTGCTGAGTATCCAGGTTGGAACAAGAATGCTTGATGGCTCAGTAATTTTCTTTTTGATGATACCAAAATTTATTTAAATTGCTAGTACTATTTTTATTATTTTGCTATTGATGTTATTGTGAAAAATGCCTAAGAGTACAAAACTGGCTTTATTCCATTTTGTTTAACTTTACGCTCATGTGTATCCATACTCATAAAGATAACTGTGATGAGGATGCTGGTGAGAGAGTGTAGCTACATAATCTTTGGAATTTAGTGTTTAGAAGTGCCTCACATGGTGTATTACACTTTTTTTTTTAATTAACTTTTATTGGTGTTCAATTTACCAACATACAGAAAAACACCCAGGGCTCATCCCGTCAAGTGTCCACCTCAGTGCCCGTCACCTATTCCCCTCCAACACCCGCCCTCCTCCCCTTCCACCACCCCTAGTTCGTTTCCCCGAGTTAGGAGTCTTTATGTTCTGTCTCCCTTCCTGATATTTCCCAACATTTCTTTTCCCTTCCTTTATATTCCCTTTCACTATAATTCATATTCCCCAAATGAATGAGAACATACACTGTTTGTCCTTCTCCGATTGACTTATTTCACTCAGCATAATACCCTCCAGTTCCATCCACGTTGAAGCAAATGGTGGGTATTTGTCGTTTCTAATTGCTGAGTAATATTCCATTGTATACATAAACCACATCTTCTTTATGCATTCATCTTTCGATGGACACCGAGGTTCCTTCCACAGTTTGGCTATTGTGGCCATTGCTGATAGAAACATCGGGGTGGGGATCCCTGGGTGGCGCAGCGGTTTAGCGCCTGCCTTTGGCCCAGGGTGCGATCCCAGAGACCCGGGATCGAATCCCACGTCGGGCTCCCTGCATGGAGCCTGCTTCTCCCTCTGCCTGTGTCTCTGCCTCTCTCTCTCTCTCTCTCTCTCTCGCTCTCTGTATGACTATCATAAATAAATAAATTGAAAAAAAATTAAAAAATAAATAAATAAATAAATAAATAAATAAATAAATAAATAAAATAAAAAAAAAAAAGAAACATCGGGGTGCAGGTGTCCCGACGTTTCATTGCATCTGAATCTTTGGGGTAAATCCCCAACAGTGCAATTGCTGGGTCGTAGGGCAGGTCTATTTTTAACTCTTTGAGGAACCTCCACACAGTTTTCCAGAGTGGCTGCACCAGTTCACATTCCCACCAACAGTGTAAGAGGGTTCCCTTTTCTCCGCATCCTCTCCAACATTTGTGGTTTCCCGTCTTGTTAATTTTCCCCATTCTCACTGGTGTGAGGTGGTATCTCATTGTGGTTTTGATTTGAATTTCCCTGATGGCAAGTGATGCAGAGCATTTTCTCATGTGCTTGTTGGCCATGTCCATGTCTTCCTCTGTGAGATTTCTCTTCATGTCTTTTGCCCATTTCATGATTGGATTGTTTGTTTCTTTGGTGTTGAGTTTAATAAGTTCTTTATAGATTTTGGAAACTAGCCCTTTATCTGATATGTCATTTGCAAATATCTTCTCCCATTCTGTAGGTCGTCTTTTAGTTTTGTTGACTGTATCCTTTGTTGTGCAAAAGCTTCTTATCTTGATGAAGTCCCAATAGTTCATTTTTGCTTTTGTTTCTTTTGCCTTTGTGGATGTATCTTGCAAGAAGTTACTGTGGCCAAGTTCAAAAAGGGTGTTGCCTGTATTCTCCTCTAGGATTTTGATGGAATCTTGTCTCACATTTAGATCTCTCATCCATTTTGAGTTGATCTTTGTGTATGGTGCAAGAGAGTGGTCCAGTTTCATTCTTCTGCATGTGGATGTCCAATTTTCCCAGCACCATTTATTGAAGAGACTGTCTTTCTTCCAATGGATAGTCTTTCCTCCTTTATCGAATATTAGATAACCGTACATTTCAGGGTCCACTTCTGGGTTCTCTATTCTGTTCCATTGATCTATGTGTCTGTTTTTGTGCCAGTACCACACTGTCTTGATGACCACAGCTTTGTAGTACAACCTGAAATCTGGCATTGTGATGCCCCCAGCTATGGTTTTCTTTTTTAAAATTCCCCTGGCTATTCGGGGTCTTTTCTGATTCCACACAAATCTTAAAATAATTTGTTCTAACTCTCTGAAGAAAGTCCATGGTATTTTGATAGGGATTGCATTAAACGTGTATATTGCCCTGGGTAACATTGACATTTTTACAATATTAATTCTGCCAATCCATGAGCATGGAATATTTTTCCATCTCTTTGTGTCTTCCTCAATTTCTTTCAGAAGTGTTCTATAGTTTTTAGGGTATATATCCTTCACCTCTTTGGTTAGGTTTATTCCTAGGTATCTTATGCTTTTGGGTGCAATTGTAAATGGGATTGACTCCTTAATTTCTCTTTCTTCAGTCTCATTGTTAGTGTATAGAAATGCCATTGATTTCTGGGCATTGATTTTGTATCCTGCCACACTACCAAATTGCTGTATGAGTTCTAGCAATCTTGGGGTAGAGGCTTTTGGGTTTTCTATGTAGAGTATCATGTCATCAGCGAAGAGGGAGACTTTGACTTCTTCTTTGCCAATTTGAATGCCTTTAATGTTTTTTTGTTGTCTGATTGCTGAGGCGAGGACTTCCAGAACTATGTTGAACAGCAGTGGTGAGAGTGGACATCCCTGTCTTGTTCCTGATCTTAGGGTAAAGGCTCCCAGTGCTTCCCCATTGAGAATATTTGCTGTGGGCTTTTCGTAAATGGCTTTTAAGGTGTCGAGGAAAGTTCCCTCTATCCCAACACTCTGAAGGGTTTTGATCAGGAATGGATGCTGTATTTTGTCAAATGCTTTCTCTGCATCTAATGAGAGGATCATATGGTTCTTGGTTTTTCTCTTGCTGATATGATGAATCACATTGATGGTTTAACGAGTGTTGAACCAGCCTTGTGTCCCAGGGATAAATCCTACTTGGTCATGGTGAATAATTTTCTTAATGTGTTGTTGGATCCTATTGGCTAGTATCTTGTTGAGAATTTTTGCATCCATGTTCATCAGGGATATTGGTCTGTAATTCTCCTTTTTGGTGGGGTCTTTGTCTGGTTTCAGAATTAAGGTGATGCTGGCCTCATAGAACGAATTTGGAAGTACTCCATCTCTTTCTATCTTTCCAAACAGCTTTAGTAGAATAGGTATGATTTCTTCTTTAAACGTTTGATACAATTCCCCGGGGAAGCCATCTGGCCCTGGAATCTTGTGTCTTGGGAGGTTTTTGATGACTGCTTCAATTTCCTCCCTGATTATTGGCCTGTTCAGGTTTTCTATTTCTTCCTGCTCCAGTTTTGGTAGTTTGTGGCTTTCCAGGAATGCGTCCATTGCTTCTAGATTTCCTAATTTATTGGCGTACAGCTGTTCATAATATGTTTTTAAAATCGTTTGTATTTCCTTGGTGTTGGTAGTGATGTCCCCTTTCTCATTCATGATTTTATTAATTTGAGTCTTCTCTCTCTTCTTTTTAATAAGGTTGGCTAATGGTTTATCTATCTTATTAATTCTTTCAAAGAACCAACTCCTGGTTCTGTTGATCTGTTCCACAGTTCTTTTGGTCTCGATATCATTGAGTTGTGCTCGAATTTTAATTAACTGTCTTCTTCTGCTGGGGGTGGGGTCTATTTGTTGCTTTTTCTCTAGTTCCTTTATGTGTAAGGTGAGCTTTTGAATTTGAGATCTTTCCAGTTTTTGAATGGATGCTTGTATTGCGATGTATTTCCCCCTCAGGACTGCTTTTGCTGCATCCCAAAGATTTTGAACGGTTGTATCTTCATTCTCATTAGTTTCCATGAATCTTTTTAATTCTTCCTTAATTTCCTGGTTGACCTTTTCATCTTTTAGCAGGATGGTCCTTAACCTCCACGTGTTTGTGGTCCTTCCATACTTCTTGTTGTGATTAAGTTCTAATTTCAAGGCATTATGGTCTGAGAATATACAGGGGACTATCCCGATCTTTTGGTATTGGTTCAGACCCGATTTGTGACCCAGGATGTGGTCTATTCTGGAGAAAGTTCCACATGCACTTGAGAAGAATGTGTATTCAGTTGAGTTTGGATGTAAAGTTCTGTAGATATCTGTGAAATCCATCTCGTCCAGTGTATCATTTAAAGCTCTCGTTTCTTTGGAGATGTTGTGCTTAGAAGACCTATCCAGGGTAGAAAGAGCTAGATTGAAGTCACCAAGTATAAGTGTATTATTATCAAGGTATTTCTTGAGTTTGGTTATTAATTGGTTTAAATATTTGGCAGCTCCCACATTTGGGGCATATATATTGAGGATTGTTAAGTCCTCTTGTTGGATAGATCTTTTGAGTATGAGATAGTGTCCCTCTTCATCTCTCACTATAGTCTTTGGGGTAAATTTTAATTTATCTGATATAAGGATGGCAACCCCTGCTTTCTTTTGAGGAACATTTGAATGGTAAATGGTTCTCCAACCTTTTATTTTCAGGTTGTAGGTGTCCTTCTGTCTAAAATGAGTCTCTTGTAGACAGCAAATAGATGGGTCCTGCTTTTTTATCCAGTCTGAAACCCTGCGCCTTTTGATGGGGTCATTAAGCCCGTTCACGTTCAGAGTTACTATTGATAGATATGAGTTTAGTGTCATCATATCTATTCAGTCCTTGTTTTTGTGGATTGTTCCACTCAACTTCTTCTTAAAGGGGGATTTTAAGAGTCCCCCTTAAAATTTCTTGCAGAGCTGGTTTGGAGGTTACATATTCTTTCAGTTCCTGCCTGTCTTGGAAGCTCCTTATTTCTCCTTCCATTTTGAATGAAAGCCTTGCTGGGTAAAGTATTCTTGGTTGCATGTTCTTTTCATTTAGGACCCTGAATATATCCTGCCAGCCCTTTCTGGCCTGCCAGGTCTCTGTGGAGAGGTCTGCTGTTACCCTAATATTCCTCCCCATAAAAGTCAGGGACTTTTTTTCTCTTGCTGCTTTAAGGATCTTCTCCTTATCTTTGGAATTTGCAAGCTTCACTATTAAATGTCGATGTTTTGAACAGTTTTTGTTGATTTTAGCGGGGGACCTCTCTATTTCCTGGATCTGAATGCCTGTTTCCCTTCCCAGATTAGGAAAGTTTTCAGCTAGGATTTGTTCAAATACATATTCTGGCCCTCTGGCCCTTTCGGCGCCCTCAGGAACCCCAATTAAACGTAGGTTTTTCTTCCTCAGGCTGTCATTCATTTCCCTTAATCTATCCTCATGATCTTTTAATTGCTTGTCTCTTTTTTCCTCAGTTTCCCTCTTTGCCATCAACTTGTCTTCTATGTCACTCACTCGTTCTTCCACCTCGTTAACCCTCGTCGTTAGGACTTCTAGCTTGGATTGCATCTCATTTAATTGATTTTTAATTTCTGCCTGATTGGATCTAAATTCTGCAGTCATGAAGTCTCTTGAGTCCTTTATGGTTTTTTCTAGAGCCACCAGTAGCTGTAAAATAGTGCTTCTGAATTGGCTTTCTGACATTGAATTGTAATCCATATTTTGTAACTCTGTGGGAGAGTGGGCTGTTTCTGATTCTTTTTTTTGAGGTGAGGTTTTCATTCTAGTCATTTTGCTGAGCGCAGAGTGGCCAAAAACAAGTTGTATTGGGGAAAGGAGAAAAAGAGAGAGAAGGAAAGAAAAGAGAAAAAGAAAAAAGAGAAAGAAGAAAAAAAAGGGGAAAAAGAGAAGAAAAAGAAAGAAAAAAGGAGAAAAAAGAAAAAAAAAGGGGGTGGGGGAAGCAATCAGAAATCAAGAAGAAAGAGAGAAAAAAAAAGCACAAAACAAAACAAAAACAAAAGCACTGAGGTGGACACTTGACGGGATGAGCACTGGGTGTTTTTCTGTATGTTGGTAAATTGAACACCAATAAAAATTAATTAAAAAAAAACAAAACAAAAACAAAAACAAAAACAAAAACAAAAAACCAAAAAAAACACGGGGGAGTATCTTCCGATTCTGTATACTTTAAGTCCCTTGACTTCCCCTGGAACTGGTCGGTCTCCTTGGTCTTCTGGGGGAGGGGCCTGCTGTGCCGATTCTCAGGTGTTAGCACTTGGGGGAGCTGCTCCGCCCCTGCCTGCTGCAGGGCTCGGTGGGGGTTGTTCGCCCCGTCAGGCCCCAGGAGGAAGCCACAGTGGCGGGGGCAGCTCTGGGACCCTGGAGTCAGCTCCCGCAGTAGCTCCGGGGCTCTCCGTCTGCAGGGCCTGCGGGCTCCCGGGCGGGGCCGCTGATCTGCTCAGCTCGGGGCAGGAGCGTCCTCGCTGTCCTGGGCCCTCCCGGCCTCTGCCTGTCCCGGGGGAGGCCGGATCCTGGGCTGTGTCCCGGCGCCCTGGGCTCCGGGGCCTGCGCTGTTGGATTTGCGCTCCCGCCCCGCAGCCCCCTCCGCGGAGCCGCATTCGAGCCCCTCCGAGCTGCTCCCGGAGCCCCGCAGCCCCCTCCGCGGAGCCGCCGCCAGAGCCCCTCGGAGCTGCTCCGGGTCCCGCCGAGCGCTGCAGCCCTTAGGGAGCTCGGCGCACTCTCCGGGGCGCGGTTCCTCTGTTACTGTCCCCGGGAGCCCGAGGGCATCCCCGCCTTTCTGGGGATCCTGCTCCAATTCCCCGGGAGGCCTTTCCCCCGGGAAGGTTGGTGCAGCTCCTGCTCCTCCGGGACGGGGCTCTCCTGTCCTGGGGACACTCGCCCCGGCCTCAGCCCGGCTCCTGTGGCTCCTCCCCCTTGGAGGCCTTTTGTGTCTTTATTTCTTTTTCCCGTCTTCCTCCTTGATAGAAGCGCGAACTCTTCTCACTGCAGCGTTCCAGCTGGTCTCTCTTTAAATCTCAGGCCGAATTCGTAGATTTTCAGGATGATTGGATGGTTTTCTAGGTAATTTGTTGAGGACAGGTGACTTGGAGACCCTGCTCTGCCGCCATCTTGCCCCTCCCCTACACTTTTCATATAAGCATTTCCCTGGATGTCATTCCTAATTTCTACCAAAGATTTGATTTTTGACGTACCGTCATATAGTACGGCACTGAAGTGGTACCAAGTAGCCTTAGAAACCTTTTTATACTTTATCATGAATTATGCCTTCATCCAGATTTATCACTGGTACGAAAATGCTCTTCTACCTTACAAAATATTTATCATGTCAATATATAACCTTAATTTGGTTAATGAAGATGAATCGTATGACAGCAAAAAAAAAAAAAAAAAAAAGTTCAGTGGTTTTACAATGGCTGATATTTACACTTTCATTCTTATTCTCCTCAGATATGGAAGTATCCTCGTGATTAATAATTTGGGTAGGCTACTTGTGTTTCCATAACCATGGCTGAAATGCTTTAGAAATAAGCTAAAAAATAAATAATGAGATACTTTCTTTGAAAATATTTGAGAACAAAGTTAAGTCAATAGAATTCCTGACTGGCTATAGTAATCTTCCTAATGTAACTCAGCCTGAACTAAGAAATTCAGTAGTTGGGGAAAATTGCATGCTTCATTAGTGGTTTTCCTTAATTTGATCTTTTCATCTTCCTTTTGGAGGACACTAAGCACCAGAGTTTGAAATCTTCACCATGTGTGGCTCTTTGATCCTTCACTTATTAGTCAGTGTTTTACTTCTGAACATAATTCCCATTAATTTAGTTAAATATATATTTGAATTGTTGATATAAGTATTAAAATTATGCTAAGGATATGGATTCAAGGAAATTAAAATTAAATATAATTATCAGTAGTTAGAATAATTGAATTATTTTAACAGTAATATTGTATGTATCATTATTTGTTGTTTTATAACAAAAATGTAAAACTTAGAAGCTTATAGCAGTATACACACATCATCTTCTAGTTTCTATGGGTAAGAAATTGGGCATGGCTCAGTTGGGCCCTCTGTTTCATAGTCTTTCACAAGGCCTGAATCATGATCTGTGGTCTCATGTGAAGGGTTGAGTGGGGAAGAATACAGCACATCCATTCTCACTCAGTAGGTCTTCACAGCACGGAGTTCCTTGCCAGTATCAGACTGAGGTTTTCATATCCTCATTGGCTTTTGGCCAGTGACTTCCCTTAGTTTCTTGCCATGTTGGCCTCTTCAGTATGGCAGCTTGCTTCATCACTGTGTGCAAGCAAAGAAACAATAGATAGTCTACCAGCAATACAAGTTCACAATCTTTAGCCTACTCATGGAAATGACATCCTATCCGTGTCACCAGGTTTTTAAAAAATTAATTAATGAGAGGGAGAGCATGAGCAGGGGAAAGGGCAGAGGGAGAGGGAGAAGCAGATTCCCTGTTGAGCAGGGCTTAATCCCAGGACCTTGGATCATGACCCAAGCTGAAGGCAGATGCTTAACTGCTGAGCCACTCAGGCACCTCATGTTGCTGGTTGTTACTTAAGAGGGAAGTTATTCATAGGGAAAGAATGAATAATACTAGGGTGTGGAGCCCATCATAGAGGCCACATGCTGGTTGAAATTAATCATTTGTTACACAAACCAGGTATTGTATGAATCTTTTGTTAGACTATACTTTTTTATCCTAAAATAAGTTGCTTTGAAGAATTTGAAAATCATACACTATTTATCTTTTTTTTTATCACATCACCAGAATTTATTCTCAGCCAAATTTCTTTTTATTTCAAATTGTATCATAATTTATGACCTCCTCCCCAAACATGGTGTTAGAAATACAGACCTAGACTGTTATTAAGAACTTAATGGAAGAGGTATCACATAGAGGTCAAGGTATGATTTTATTCATAATCTCTTTCTACCAATTGCTACACATCTCTGAGACTCATTCCTTCTCTTTCAAATGGAGACTGCAGTGCCATCCTATTTGCTAGTTTTGGAGGTTTACATAAAATGATAAATTTAAAGCATTTAATATAGTACTGGTATGCATTAGGTACTACATGAGTGGGCTTTATCAGTAATATGTATATCATTACTTAAAGAATGAGAAATCCTTCCTACTGAGGAAAAACTATTACTTCACTCTTAGTAAACTTGAGTTGTTGTTTTCTTATTGGGGGTTACTTGGCTTGTTTAAAGTTGTATTTAAGTGAAAATAGAATTTAACTGACTCTTTGCTACTGAATTGGGATCTATAAAGGAGCCATGATTTATAGAAAAGCTTCCATAGATCAATCACTGTGATTAAATTAAGATTGTTAAATGTCCACATTATCCAAAGTGATGTACAGTTTCAGTGCAGTCTCTATAAAAATCCCAGTAGCATTTTTGCAAACACAAGGAAAAAATCTTGAAATTTGCGTAGGACCACAAAAGATTCTGAACAGCCAAAGCAATCTTGAGAAAGAAGACAAAAGAAGGAGGTATCACATTGCCTGATTTCAATCTTTATTACAAAACTATAGTAATCAGAACAGTATGGGACTGTCATGGAAACAAATAGAGCAATGGAACAAAATAGCCCAGAAATAAACTGACACTTAGAAAGACAACTGTCTCTGACGAAAAGTGTCAGGAATACACAATGGGCAAAGGATAGTCTCTTCAATAACAGGTGATGGGAAAACTGAATCTCTGTATGAAAAAGAATGAAATTTAACCTTGTCTTATACCCTATAAAAAGATCAATTCAAATGGATTAAAGACTTGAATTTAAAACCTGAAAATGGGGATCCCTGGGTGGCTCAATGGTTTGGTGCTTGCCTTCGGCCCATGGCATGATCCTGGAGTCCTGGGATCGAGTCCAGTGTCGGGCTCCCTGCATGGAGTCTGCTCCTCCTCTGCCTGTGTCTCTGCCTCTCTCTCTCTCTCTCTGTCTCTGTCTCTCTCTGTGTCTCTCATGAATAAATAAATCAAACCTTTTTTAAAAAAAAAAAAACCTGTAAAACTCCTAGGAGAAAACATAGGGAAGAAGTTTTTTTTTTTTTTTAAGATTTTATTTATTTATTCATGAGAGACACACAGAGAGAAACAGAGACATAGGCATAGGGAGAAGCAGGCTCCATGCAGGGAGCCCGATGTGGGACTCGATCCTGGGACTCTGGAATCATGCCCTGAGCCAAAGGCAGGCGCTCAGCCGCTGAGCCACCCAGGTGTCCCAGGAAAGAAGCTTTTTGATGTTGATTTGGCAATAACTTTTTGCATGTGACACCAAAAACACATGCAACAAAAGTAAAAATAAACATGTGGGACAGTGTCACTATCTAAAAGGTTTCTGCCCAACAAAGGAAACCATTAACGAATGAATTTTAGGCCTTTAGTTTATATGTTACATGTTTTTTAAGAAATCAATAGAAAATAATTAGAGGCAGTATTTTGACAACTAGCCAAAATTATATTACCCAGAAAAAAATTCATAGGAATTAAAGGTACAAGTAGAAATTTTTATTTTTGTAATATGTGGGGGAATAAACATTGTTAGAGACTATCACAGACATTAGTATTTTGCTCAATAAATGGTGGTTAACTGTAAATCCTTCTGAAAGCTTAATTTACCATGGAGGATAATTTCTGTTACTGTGATAGTCCTGAGGCTGTCAGTTATTGCCAAATAGCTTGTGAATGAACTGAACCTGGCATTTAGTGCAAGTTCAGAGAGTGAACATCTTTTAAAACCCACTTCATACAATGCCTGAAGTTTTGAGCATTAACTTGACTTGTTTGATAGAAATACAACTGTCTTAGTGAATGCCCCATTCACAGAACACTTTAAATCAGAAGAGTACATTGATTTACAGGCCATATAGAAAAAAATACAAATAGGAGCAGTTCTGTAAATTGAGAAAGTAAATTCCATATGTAGAGTAGAAGGCCAAGAGAATTTTATTTGAATATCTGAAACCCTTTATGAGCACATCTTATTTGGGATTGGTGTCCTTATATTAATTTACCACAGTGTTTGTAAGTACAGGCTGTGCTGTCAATTTTGAGAGAGAAGTGAATGTCATATAGATAATATTTTGCAAATACAAAAGTTATTTAATTTCTTTAATTGTTTTTATTTGGGGGGGGAGGAAGGGCCTAGGGAGAGGGAGAGAGAGGATCTTAATTAAGCACACAGTGCTCAATCTTCCGACCTGTGAGATTACAACCTCAGTTGAAATAAGAAGTCAGACGCTTAACTGACTGAGCCCACCAGGCTCCCCAATGCATTTTAATTTCTACCTGTAGACTTGTTCCATTCCACTATTTTCCCTCTGGTTGGGCCATAAGATTTATAGTTCCAGGGAAGGAGATACTAGATATCACCCGGCATGGAGAGTCAGTTTTGATTCTCGAGTTGGCTTTCTTGACCTTCTAGCATGACAGAGCCATGAATGCCATGGCATGCATAGATATAAAAGGATTTTCCATGTTTTTAATCCCCTGTGACATATTAATAACCAGGACAGACAGATTAGACTATAGAGTCTCATATCTGTGTCTAGATCAGATGAGAAGGTGGGAGCTCACAATCCTGCCTCAGTGGGTGTAGGAAAGAGGTGAGGCAAAAATAGGGGGAGTGAGCAGCCAGACATGTGGCCCTTTATCTCCTCTTCCTACCGTAAGTTCTGAAGGAGGACACATATTAGAAAAATGAAGGAGAAAGCCAGAGGCTGAGGCCTACTGAGGCTTCTTGATTTAGCAATAAGAGAAGCACTGCATGCTACCCAGAACAGTCTTGTCAAAGTAAATTGTGAGGCTTTTTTCAGAGTGCAGCCTTATTTCTAGCTCTCCCATGCCACTGTGAGATCCCCAGAGCAGGGCGCAAGTCCGAAACTGCCACCACAGAGCCCAGGAGTCTGTTGACACTCTTCCTAGACAGTTTGCTGAAGACGATGCCAAGGCCAGGCAAAAAGGGCTGGACAATCCAGGAGGCAGCAGAGATTGTTTTGTTCTGGATCCGGACCTCAAGAGGATTAAAGACACCTGTTGACTCACTTGAGTCTGCAGGGAAGCTGATTTGACCCTTCCTATGAAGACTGAGAAGACACTGTGAGGTGTCCCCAGGCTCCAGCTTCTGGAGCAAGCCCTGACAGGATGCCGAGGGAGAGCCCCAGCAGTCCTGCAGCCCTCCAGCTGCGGAACAGTCCAGAACAGGGACTGCCAGAGCATTCCAAGAGTCCATGTCCCTGTCATTGCACTCGGCTCACATACCAATCGGGCAGCACCTTGAGGAGGAGGAGGGGAAGGCCAGACCCTGAAAATTCTGAGCATTGATTCATAGGCATACAGGTAAAGACTGCATTCAGCTGTTTAAATTATTTAATCTGGCTAGAGTTACCTCATTACCATAAAATTTAATTTTCCACCAACTGATGGCTCCAGCTTGCGAAAATAAAGCTAGTTGTGGAGAAATAGGATATATATATATTCAGACTGGATAAAAAAGCAGGACCCATCTATTTGCTGTCTACAAGAGACTCATTTTAGACAGAAGGACACCTACAACCTGAAAATAAAAGGTTGGAGAACCATTTACCATTCAAATGGTCCTCAAAAGAAAGCAGGGGTAGCCATCCTTATATCAGATAAATTAAAATTTACCCCGAAGACTATAGTGAGAGATGAAGAGGGACACTATCTCATACTCAAAGGATCTATCCAACAAGAGGACTTAACAATCCTCAATATATACGCCCCGAATGTGGGAGCTGCCAAATATTTAAACCAATTAATAACCAAACTCAAGAAATACTTTGATAATAATACGCTTATACTTGGTGACTTCAATCTAGCTCTTTCTACCCTCGATAGGTCTTCTAAGCACAACATCTCCAAAGAAACGAGAGCTTTAAATGATACACTGGACCAGATGGATTTCACAGATATCTATAGAACTTTACATCCAAACTCAACTGAATACATATTCTTCTCAAGTGCATGTGGAACTTTCTCCAGAATAGACCACATCCTGGGTCACAAATCGGGTCTGAACCGATACCAAAAGATCGGGATAGTCCCCTGTATATTCTCAGACCATAATGCCTTGAAATTAGAACTTAATCACAACAATAAGTTTGGAAGGACCACAAACACGTGGAGGTTAAGGACCATCCTGCTAAAAGATGAAAAGGTCAGCCAGGAAATTAAGGAAGAATTAAAAAGATTCATGGAAACTAATGAGAATGAAGATACAACCATTCAAAATCTTTGGGATGCAGCAAAAGCAGTACTGAGGGGGAAACACATCGCAATAGAAGCATCCATTCAAAAACTGGAAAGAACTCAAATTCAAAAGCTCACCTTACACATAAAGGAACTAGAGAAAAAGCAACAAATAGACCCCACCCCCAGCAGAAGAAGACAGTTAATTAAAATTCGAGCAGAACTAAATGAAATCGAGACGAAAAGAACTGTGGAACAGATCAACAGAACCGGGAGTTGGTTCCTTTAAAGAATTAATAAGATAGATAAACCATTAGCCAACCTTATTAAAAAGAAGAGAGAGAAGACTCAAATTACTAAAATCATGAATGAGAACAGAGAGATCACTACCAACACCAAGGAAATACAAACGATTTTAAAAACATATTATGAACAGCTCTACGCCAATAAATTAGGAAATCTAGAAGAAATGGACTCATTCCTGGAAAGCCACAAACTACCAAAACTGGAGCAGGAAGAAATAGGAAACCTGAAAAGGCCAATAACCAGAGAGGAAATTGAAGCAGTCATCAAAAACCTCCCAAGACACAAGAGTCCAGGGCCAGATGGCTTCCCAGGGCAATTCTATCAAACGTTTAAAGAAGAAATCATACCTATTCTACTAAAGCTGTTTGGAAAGATAGAAAGAGATGGAGTACTTCCAAATTCATTCTATGAGGCCAGCATCACCTTAATTCCGAAACCAGACAAAGACCCCACCAAAAAGGAGAATTACAGACCAATATCCCTGATGAACATGGATGCAAAAATTCTCAACAAGATACTAGCCAATAGGATCCAACAACACATTAAGAAAATTATTCACCATGACCAAGTAGGATTTATCCCCGGGACACAAGGCTGGTTCAACACTCATAAAACCATCAATGTGATTCATCATATCAGCAAGAGAAAAACCAAGAACCATATGATACTCTCATTAGATGCAGAGAAAGCATTTGACAAAATACAGCATCCATTCCTGAACAAAACCCTTCAGAATGTCGGGACAGAGGGAACTTTCCTCGACACCTTAAAAGCCATCTACGAAAAGCCCACAGCAAATATCATTCTCAATGGGGAAGCACTTGGAGCCTTTCCCCTAAGATCAGAAACAGGACAGGGATGTCCACTCTCACCACTGCTATTCAACAGAGTACTGGAAGTCCTCGCCTCAGCAATCAGACAACAAAAAGACATTAAAGGCATTCAAATTGGCAAAGAAGAAGTCAAATTCTCCCTCTTCACTGATGACATGATACTCTATATAGAAAACCCAAAAGCCTCCACCCCAAGATTGCTAGAACTCATACAGTAATTTGGTACCGTGGCAGGATACAAAATCAATGCCCAGAAATCAGGGATCCCTGGGTGGCGCAGCGGTTTGGCGCCTGCCTTTGGCCCGGGGCATGATCCTGGAGACCCGGGATCGAATCCCACGTCGGGCTCCCGGTGCATGGAGCCTGCTTCTCCCTCTGCCTGTGTCTCTGCTTCTCTCTCTCACTGTGTGCCTATCATAAATAAATAAAATTAAAAAAAAAATTAAAAAAAAAAGAAATCAATGGCATTTCTATACACTAACAATGAGACTGAAGAAAGAGAAATTAAGGAGTCAATCCCATTTACAATTGCACCCAAAAGCATAAGATACCTAGGAATAAACCTAACCAAAGAGGTAAAGGATCTGTACACTAAAAACTATAGAACACTTCTGAAAGAAATTGAGGAAGACACAAAGAGATGGAAAAATATTCCATGCTCATGGATTGGCAGAATTAATATTGTAAAAATGTCAATGTTACCCAGGGCAATTTACACGTTTAATGCAATCCCTATCAAAATACCATGGACTTTCTTCAGCGAGTTAGAACAAATTATTTTAAGATTTGTGTGGAATCAGAAAAGACCCCGAATAGCCAGGGGAATTTTAAAAAAGAAAACCATAGCTGGGGGCATCACAATGCCAGATTTCAGGTTGTACTACAAAGCTGTGGTCATCAAGACAGTGTGGTACTGGCACAAAAACAGACACATAGATCAATGGAACAGAATAGAGAACCCAGAAGTGGACCCTGAAATATATGGTCATCTAATATTCGATAAAGGAGGAAAGACTATCCCCTGGAAGAAAGACAGTCTCTTCAATAAATGGTGGTGGGAAAATTGGACATCCACATGCAGAAGAATGAAACTGGACCACTCTCTTTCACCATACACAAAGATAAACTCAAAATGGATGAGAGATCTAAATGTGAGACTAGAGTCCATCAAAATCATAGAAGAGAACACAGGCAGCACACTTTTTGAACTTGGCCACAGTAACTTCTTGCAAGATACATCCACAAAGGCAAAGAGAACATTTGAAAAACATGCATTCCTCTGCGACCCTTATTCAAAGCACGTTTAGATCTTTAGTGGTGAAGAAAAGGTTCATTTCCCTCAAAAGAGCTACTGTTTTTTTTCAGAGAAAATCCCGGGCCACCATTTGTGCCAGGCATCACTTGCACCAATTCTTGAAATTAAAAAAAGCGGTCATTACAATCCAGTCATCTTACCCAAGGCTGGTGGCAAAGAAGAAGCTGCAATAGATGCACAGGGCTGCGGTTCTCATCCAGGCCACTTACAGAATGCACAGAACATATGTTACATTTCAGACCTGGAAACATGCCTCCATTTTAATTCACCAACATTACAGAACATACAGGGCTGCAAAATTGCAAAGAGAAAATTCTGTTCGACAGAGACGTTCTGCTTTGATCATTCAGGCTGCATATAAGGGAATGAAAGCAAGACAGCTTTTAAGGGAAAAACACAGAGCTGCTATCATAATACAAAGCACATACAGAATGTATAGGCAGTATCTTTTTTACCAAGAGATCCAGTGGGCTACAAAAGTAATACAAGAAAAATATAGAGCAAATAAAAAGAAAGCTCTTCTACACAGTGCACTGAGGAATGCAGCAGCAGCCTGTACTGAAGCAGATTTCCGGGACATGATCCTAAGGAAACCGATTCAGGAACAGCATCAGGCTGCCACTATTATTCAGAAGCATTTTAAAGCCTCCAAAGTAAGGAAGCATTATCTCCACTTGAGAGCAAATGTAATTTTTGTCCAAAGACGATACAGGCACTAACTGCAGTGCGCACCCAGGCAGTCGTGTGTACACAGTCTTCATATAGAAGTTGTAAGGTGCAAGAGGACATGCAGCATAGGCACCCGGCTGCCACACGAATTCAGTCATTCTACCGAATGCACAGAGCCAAACTCGATTATCAAGCAAAGAAAACCGCCGTTGCTATAATACAGAATTATTTTAGGTCCTATATCCGAGTAAAAGTGGAAAGGGAAAATTTTTTGGCAGTTCAGAAGTCTGTGCGAATTATTCAGGCTGCTTTTAGGGGCATGAAGGTTAGAGAGAGACTGAAAACCCTCTCGGAGGTAAACCTGGTAGCCAGTGCTAAGCAGTCTGCCTTCTGCTCTTGCAGAACTGAAGCTCAGTGTGCAGCTGTTCACGGCTCAGCACTTAGGACTCAGAAGTGGCGTGGAGCTTCCCTGGTCACTTGTTCACAAGAGGCCGAGTACCCCCAGAGAGAGGCTCTGGTAGGGACTCAAAGAGCTTTCTGCGAGATGGTCACAGGGAAATTGGAAACACAGAAGTGTGCTGCCCTGCGCATTCAGTACTTCCTTCAGATGGCCGTGTGTCGGAGAAGGTTTGTCCAGCAGAAAAGAGCTGCGGTGACCCTCCAGCAGTACTTCAGGACGTGGCAAACAAGAAGGCAGTTTTTATTGTACAGGAAGGCAGCAGTCGTCTTACAAAATCACCACCGAGCCTTTTTGTCTACAAAACATCAAAGACAAGTATATTTACAAATTAGGAGCAGCATTATCATGATTCAAGCTAGAACGAGAGGATTTATACAGAAACGGAGGTTTCAGAAAATTAAAGATAGCACCATAAAAATCCAGGCTGTGTGGAGGAGCTATAAAGCCAGGAAATATTTACATCAAGTGAAAGCTGCCTGCAAGATTCAAGCCTGGTATAGGTATTGGAAAGCACGTAAAGACTATCTAGCTGTATTAAAAGCTGTTAAAATCATTCAAGGTTGCTTCTACACCAAACTGGAGAGAACACGGTTTCTGAATGTGAGAGCATCAACAATTATCATTCAGAGAAAATGGAGAGCTATACTTTCTGGAAGAATAGCTCGTGAACACTTCTTAATGATGAAAAGATATCAAGCTGCTTGTTTGATCCAAGCGAATTTTAGAAGATACAAAGCAAGGCAGGTCTTTCTCCGGCAGAAGTCTGCTGCTTTGACCATACAGAGATATATACGAGCCAGGAAGGCTGGAAAATGTCAAAGGATAAAATAAGTAGAATTTAAAAAATCTACAGTTGTTCTACAAGCACTAGTGCATGGTTGGTTAGTAAGAAAAAGAATTTTAGAACAAAGAACCAAAATCAGACTTCTTCACTTCACAGCACCTGCATATTATCACCTGTCTGCTCTTAAAATTCAAAGAGCATATAAACATCACATGTCTATGAAGAATACTAACAAGCAGGTTAATGCAGTCATCTGTATCCAGAGGTGGTTTCGAACAAGATTACAGCAAAAGAGGTTTGCTCAGAAATACCCTAGCATCCTCACAAGTCAGCATGAAGTTCCAGAATGTATGAGCCAGCAGAATAGAGCTGCATCAGTAATACAGAAAGCAGTACGCCGTTTCCTCCTCCGTAAAAAACAGGAAAAATTTAATAATGCAATCAGTAGAATTCAGGCATTATGGAGAGGATACTCTTGGAGGAAGAAAAATGATTGTACAAAAATTAAAGCTATACGACTAAGTCTTCAACTTGTTAACAGGGAGATTCGAGAAGAAAACAAACTTTACAAAAGAACTGCGCTTGCACTTCATTATCTTTTGACCTAGAAGCACCTTTCTGCTATTCTTGAGGCCTTAAAGCACCTAGAGGTAGTTACTAGATTTGTGAAGAAATCACAAATCCCCTACAAGCTATTCAAATTCGCTTGGATCAAACAAGCAGCTTGATGTCTTTTCATCATTAAGAAGTGTTCACGAGCTATTCTTCCAGAAAGTATAGCTCTCCATTTTCTCTGAATGATAATTGTTGATGCTCTCACATTCAACAAAGAACTAGATGTTCTTTGTTGCGAGAACATGGCCCAGAGTGGAGCAGTTTCTAAAATATTTGTTTTGATCCGAAGTTGTAATCGTAGCATTCCTTGTATGGAAGTCATCAGATATGCTGTACAAGTCGTGCTTAATGTCGCTAAGTATGAGAAAACTACTGCAGCAGTTTCTGATGCAGAAAACTGCATAGATACACTGCTGGACCTTTTGCAAATGTACCAAGAAAAACCTGGTGACAAAGTTGCAGACAAGTGTGGAAGCATTTTTACAAAAACCTACTGTTTGTTAGCTGTTTTATTGAAGACAACGAATAGGGCCTCTAGTGTTCCAAGTAAGTCCAAAGTTGTTGACTGTATTTATAGTCTCTACAAGCTTACAGCTCATAAACATAAAATGAATACTGAAAGAACACTTTATAAACAAAAGATGAATTCTTCTATAAGTACTCCCTTTATTCCAGAAACACCTGTAAGAACCAGAATAGTTTCAAGACTTAAACCAGATTGGGTTTTGAGAAGAGATAACATGGAAGAAATCACAAATCCCCTACAAGCTATTCAAATGGTGATGGACACACTTGGCATTCCTTACTAGTAAATAACATTTTCAGTAGGTACCGTAAAAAATACTAAAGCTAATCATGAATGTGTAAAGTGTTTTTGGCTCTCCTTGGTACAGTTTCTAAAATCTGACTCTGTATTAAAATTAAAATATATATATGTAACAATAAAAAAATGCAAAAAAAGCAAAAATGAACTATTGGGACTTCATCAAGATAAGAAGCTTTTGCACAGCAAAAGATACAGTCAACAAAACTAAAAGACAACCTACAGAATGGGAGAAGATATTTGCAAATGACGTATCAGATAAAGGGCTAGTTTCCAAAATCTATAAAGAACTTATTAAACTCAACACCAAAGAAACAAACAACCCAATCATGAAATGGGCAAAAGACATGAAGAGAAATCTCACAGAGGAAGACATGGACATGGCCAACAAGCACATGAGAAAATGCTCTGCATCACTTGCCATCAGGGAAATACAAATCAAAACCACAATGAGATACCACCTCACACCAGTGAGAATGGGGAAAATTAACAAGGCAGGAAACAACAAATGTTGGAGAGGATGCGGAGAAAAGGGAACCCTCTTACACTGTTGGTGGGAATGTGAACTGGTGCAGCCACTCTGGAAAACTGTGTGGAGGTTCCTCAAAGAGTTAAAAATAGACCTGCCCTACGACCCAGCAATTGCACTGTTGGGGATTTACCCCAAAGATTCAGATGCAATGAAACGCCAGGACACCTGCACCCCGATGTTTCTATCAGCAATGGCCACAATAGCCAAACTGTGGAAGGAGCCTCGGTGTCCATCGAAAGATGATGGATAAAGAAGATGTGGTCTATGTATACAATGGAATATTACTCAGCCATTAGAAATGACAAATACCCACCATTTGCTTCAACGTGGATGGAACTGGAGGGTATTACGCTGAGTGAAATAAGTCAATCGGAGAAGGACAAGCAGTGTATGTTCTCATTCATTTGGGGAATATAAATAATAGTGAAAGGGAATATAAAGGAAGGGAGAAGAAATGTTGGGAAATATCAGGAAGGGAGACAGAACATAAAGACTCCTAACTCGGGGAAACGAACTAGGGGTGGTGGAAGGGGGGAGGAGGGCGGGTGTTGGAGCGGAATGGGTGACGGGCACTGAGGTGGACACTTGACGGGATGAGCACTGGGTGTTTTTCTGTATGTTGGTAAATTGAACACCAATAAAAATTAATTAAAAAAAATTAAAAAAGAAAAAAAAGAAAAA
>NW_027325675.1:0-2500 GCF_048418805.1 Vulpes vulpes
TACTTGTTGACTATCGGTCTCGTGCCGGTATTTAGCCTTAGATGGAGTTTACCACCCGCTTTGGGCTGCATTCCCAAGCAACCCGACTCCGGGAAGACCCGGGCCCGGCGCGCCGGGGGCCGCTACCGGCCTCACACCGTCCACGGGCTGGGCCTCGATCAGAAGGACTTGGGCCCCCCACGAGCGGCGCCGGGGAGTGGGTCTTCCGTACGCCACATGTCCCGCGCCCCACCGCGGGGCGGGGATTCGGCGCTGGGCTCTTCCCTGTTCACTCGCCGTTACTGAGGGAATCCTGGTTAGTTTCTTTTCCTCCGCTGACTAATATGCTTAAATTCAGCGGGTCGCCACGTCTGATCTGAGGTCGCGTCTCGGAGGGCGCGCGCGCGGCGCGGAGGAGTCCCCGCGAGGCCGGGAGAGAGAGCCACGGACGAGAGGCGAGGGGGCACGAGCCGGCGGCGGCGGCGCGGGGCCCTGCCGGGCCACGGAGGGCGGGGCGGGGGAGCCACGCGGGCGGAGGGGGGAGCCGGGGCGCGGGCGCCGCGCGGCGAGGGGGGAGGGGAGCGCGGGCGCGGCGAGCCGGCGGCCGCGGCGAGCCGGCGGGCGGCGGGACGTCGCCGGGGCGCGGCGGTCGCCCCCGACCGCCGGCCCGCGACGCCCGCGCCCGCCGCCCCGCGCGACGACGACCCGGCCCCACGCCTCCCTCTCCTCGCGCGCGACGTCCTTCCCACGGACGCGACCCTCCGCCCCCGTCGACCCCGACGCGACCCACCGCGGGCTCGGGGGGCGCAACGGCGCGGCCGCGACCCGGGGGGGGCGGAAGCGCGCAGCGGCGGGCGGCGCCGCGGCGTCCCGCGGGCCGCCGCCGGGGCACGCAGCCCCGGGGCGCGGCCCCGCGCGACTCGGCCTCGGCGCGAGCCGCCCCGACAGGGCGAAGGCCGGGGATCGCCAGCGGGGAAGGGTGAGGGGGAGGGGGAGGGGAGGGGCGGCGCGGCGCGGGACCGCGACAACACACCCCTGCTCCCCCGCCCCAAAAGCACGACCCCCCCCCGGGCGACCCCGAGGCCGCGTGCGGCGCGAGGGACCTCCCCCAGAGGGGGACCGCGGCAGTCGCCGCGGCCCTCCTCGGCGCGAGCTCTCGCCTCTCTCCCTTTTCTCGCGGGCGGGCACCGCCTCTCACGTCACACCCCCCACCCACCCCCGACCCACCGCCCGCCGGCCCCACCGCCAAGCCCGGCCCCCGGCTCCCACGCACCACACGGGCGTGGGGGCGCGGGCGGCCGGGGCCGGGCGCGGCGGAAGGGCACGGGAGGGGAGCGGGGAAGGGAGGGAGGGGGGAGGCCCGCGGAGGCGGCCACCGCGTCTGCTCTTAGGGGGACGGAGGGCCCGGCGGACCGGGCCCTGCGAGGGGAACCCCCAGCCGCGCCGCCACCAGGGGCGGCGATTGATCGCCAAGCGACGCTCAGACAGGCGTAGCCCCGGGAGGAACCCGGGGCCGCAAGTGCGTTCGAAGTGTCGATGATCAATGTGTCCTGCAATTCACATTAATTCTCGCAGCTAGCTGCGTTCTTCATCGACGCACGAGCCGAGTGATCCACCGCTAAGAGTCGTACGAGTTTTGAGCGGAGGGGAAAGCCCCCCCTCCCTGGCACGGCACATCCCCGGAGGGCGCCTCTGGCCGGCCAGCAGAGACCACGAGATCAGACCCCGAGAAGGTCGGAAGGGTCGGACGAACGACGGGGCGTCCGGCCGCCGCCCCCGCGCCCGCGCGGGCGCGGGGGTCGAGCGCGGACAACCCCACAGGCGCCCAGGGGGTTCCCACCTGCCCCGCCCCACGCCACACCGGGGACGCGGGGGAGGGGGGCGCGCACGCGCACGCGGACGCGGCCCGACGGCCACCGGGCAGGGGGCGAGCCCCCTCCCGGCGGCCGCGTGGACCGCGTGCGTGGCGCGGCGACCCCCCCCCCCGCACGCCCCACGGGGTGGCGGCGGGGCCCGAGGCGGCGGAGTCCGGGGGAGGGGACTGACCCTCTCCCCGCGGGCCCGACCGCCCCGACCCGAGGCGGACGGGCGACCCCCAAAGGGTCTTTAAACCTCCGCGCCGGGACGCGCTAGGTACCTGGACAGAGGGTGGGGGGGGGACGGGCGAGGCGGGGCGGGGTAACGAGGCCACAGGCCGCCGCCACCGCCGCCGCCGCCGCCGCCGCCCCGACGCCGATCCGCCGGCCGCGGCCGACACCGCCGGCGAGGGGCGCGAGCCCCCGACGCTGCCGGCCCGTGACGGACCAGGGCCCGGCGGGCGCCGCGGCGCGGTCCCCGCCACCGCCCGACGCCAGCCTCCCTCTCTTCTCTCCCACCCCCGGTCTCTCCCCGCCCCCAAAAGTCGCCGGGGGCGGGGCCGGCCGGACCCCTTCCGCTTCCGAGGAACACCCCCGGGAGCCACCACCTCGCCTTAGGAGAAAACACCCGGCCGGCCGGCCCCCGGCCCTCCCCACAACCGCAA